>NC_056746.1:14672124-14697124 GCF_019279795.1 Protopterus annectens
TTATCTTCACTGGTATCTTACCTCTGAGATGGTCGCATTAGCTGTCTAAGAAGCAGTACTACTTTCAAGTGGGTTGCTTCATTTGATGATAGATTTCTGTCCTTTTTGGACAAAAGGACTACATCTAATACAAAAGCAGATAGGAACTTAAATTTCCTGTGTGGAATGTAATAATTGCCAACACTGAGAAAGGGCATGGTAAATGGCCTTTAACATTTTTAGAAAGCTGGGACAGTGGTGGTGGTGCTGCGGTAGCTTTGTTGCCTCACAGTAAGACGTTGTCCTGTTCGATTCTCAGCTAGAGCATCTTCTGTGTGGAGACATGCATGAATGGGGCGTACCTTCGTTGAAGGTTGTGCGTCAGGGCTGGCAACTCAGCACGTAAAGATCTACTGCCAATCATTAGTGGACCAGAGTTCCACTGTGGCGACCCCTAACCGGGAAAAGCCGAAAGACACAACAACAACAACAACAAGAAAGCTGCGACAGTAAGAGATATGTACTAAGCACAATGTCAGAATGTGACAGCATACATTTGATACATTTAATTTATAAATACTGAATTGTTGTGTCCACTGGATTGACGACTCTTTTCCTTCCTGAGGGAACCCAGTTTGTTACAGGCATGCCTTGTGAAGTCATTGTTAGTGGCCAAATGCCAGATCTGTAAATTGGACAGATGCTGATTCTTGTGGTTGGCTTGTTTCCATTTGGGGATAGAAACACTGGTGTGCAGGAAATGTATTACTAACAGAAGGGCACAGTAACAAAAAGGATTAAAAAAGTTTCAAGTTTTTTAATTTTATGTATATATCTCTCTTGATAATAAGACCACTGAAGTCACTTCTCATAGCAAATTATTAGGGATGATAGTGGATGATACTCTTACATTCAACCTGAATACACAAACTGGCATATGAAAAACTCATAAAAAACTAGGGATGTTTTACAGAGCCAAAAAAAAAAACTTTCTCACTGACACAACTAAAACTACACTTGCCACTACTCATCTCCTCCCCCCACTTCTTTATGGTACTGCCATCCTTACTAATCTCCAGGCTTCACAAAAATTAAAACTTAAACAATGCTATAACAAAGTTGCTAAATTTGCAGCAAATCCCCCTTTCAGAGCCCACCACTGTATGTCACAGAAAAGCCTAAGTTGGTTAGAACTTGCCTCATCAACTAAACATATACACAGCGTCTTACCATCTATAAAGTTGTCCAGCATCCGTACGTCTGTATGGCACTAAAAAACACAACTATGTTCCCAAGTTGGTCACTGCGATCCAGTGACAAAACCCCCTGTGTACAAAACTTATCAAATCTGCTGGATATTGTCTGTACTTGTACAAGGTTGCTAAGGCCTGGAACTCCTTACCTGTATCCATCAGGTCTATACCCACTCCCTTATCTTTAAAAACCTCTCTGAAAGACTTCCTAGGTAAAATCTGTGATCTGTTTTTGCTCAAAACCAGGATAACCTACATCCCTAAATTTGAGCAAGGTACCATTTCATTCCTTATATCTCCTTTCTTCTATTAAATTCTCTTCCATGACTTTCTCTGTAAATGTACCATAAACCTGTTTTTCCCTCTCTTCATATTGTAATTCCTGTTTGTATTAGACTAACTTACCTTTGATTTCTCTACAAACTGTCTACAATTTATCCTTAAGTATTAAAAACCTGGCAATGTAAACCTTGGCTTTAGATGACTGTCACTGTTGAAGTGACACCCCGACCCCATGTGCAAAAATGTGAAAAAGGGGTTGTGGGTGGATAGATTAAATTGTCATATAACTTGTATCAATTCTTAACCAATGTTTTTATTATAACTTGTATCAATTCTTAACCAATGTTTTTATTATAACTTGTATCAATTCTTAACCAATGTTTTTATTATAACTTGTATCAATTCTTAACCAATGTTTTATTATAACTTGTATCAATTCTTAACTAATGTTTTTTATTATGTCTAATTTGTTTCAATTTTTTAAATGCAGATGTTTGTTTTATTTTTGAAGATTGTAAAATTATTGTTCTTAAAATGTTTGTAATAATTTGGAGCCCTGGACCCTGAAAATGAGCTTCTACTCAGTCAGACTTTCCCGTTAATCAGATGCCAATAAATATGGGGCTGGATTCAAGGGCACTTTGCGGACTGTGCAAGACCACCAGCTCTATTTATGTAGTCTACAAGGCTAAGGAGATTCAGAAAGGATTGTCAAATTCACACTTTTATGCAGTTTTGCCTTTGACTATAAAGTAAGCTCAAAAAAATAAACAAATAATAATCTGCACAGCCAGAGTGACAAGTAACTGTGTGAATAACATTGTGTTGCCAGGCAGCACTGCTCTAGAGCACACTGGAATGCCCAGAGTGCACAATGTTAAGTTTTTGTTAAATTTCATTTACTGGTGCCAGCACAATACCTTTCCTGCATAGATTGGTGGTTGTGGTGATAGTTGTTGTAGTGCTGTAATGTTAAGTAATGAGGTAGTGCTGCATTTGATGAGTGGCAATGTGCCAGGCTGTAAAGTTTTATGGTTGAAATGCTATCAGATAATGCAGATTATGCATACCTCTGAATCCTTTCAAATCAGAATTATGCAACTCAGTCCTTTAGGTGTGTCACGCTCTGCACATATTCAGAGCTCATTCTAAATCTGGTCCATGGGCACCATTCTTAAAAATGCTTCTCCAATTATACACCAAGAAAAAAGGTTTAATGGGATTTATTTAAATGCCTTGAACAGTTATGAGTGCATCAATTGGTTATTTGAGTAGACTGCAGCTGAACATGGGTTGCATGCGATTATCAGTCCTCTGATTAGAATGACATTCCTTACTCTGGTTGCTAAGTAACCGTGCATGTTATGCTGAATACTGGAATCCAGAATTTAGACTGTAAATTTTGTACATTTTCGTTTAAAATCAATACATGAAAGGCAGCATGTACTGTATTTGCAGAGTTGCAGTCCATTTCAGCAGACTCTGGCAGTTTCTTGAAACGGTTTGAAAATACTTAATGTGTGAAATTACTAAAGGAAAGAGTTGAGGGAAGCCTTTACCCAAGCCATGGCTTGTTGAATATTCTTTCCAAAACATATTAATCTTTATAACTTACAGTTGTAGATATATTTATGTCACAGTTCATCGCCTTCCTCCCAATCTTTTTCGATCTTTACATTTTGGGTGTTCTGAACTGCATGATGCATCTTCAGCCTTTTGCGTTGCAACAAGTAATTTGGAAACTGGAGTGTGTCCACAGCCAGTGTTTACATGGAGCTGCTGCTAACTTTGCTATGTGAAATGTTTCGTATTAGCTGATAGAGTCGAAACACAAAGTAGCAGTGTGTCCTGGTTCCCAGTTTGCCAGTGGGTCATATGGCTCCATTGAATTAGCTGTCTGTGGGCATCTTAACCTGTCTTATTTCATGGTAGTTGTGCGTGTCACTCATTTTATAGTTAAGTTAAAAGGGAGGTTGGATTAGTTACAAGTGAGCTTAAAATGAGTTAATACACTGTGACAGAAGGTGAGTAGGCTGTAGTTTACATCCAGATGTGATAGAATTGCTGTTTTGTATTTACTGTGAGTAAAGAAAGGCTGTTGAGTAAAGTATAGATCATCATTCCGTCTCTCTCACTTTCCCATTGCAGAAGGAGGAAGCATGCGGTAATTTGACACTGCAGCATCACATGTTGGGGCCGGTACAAAGAATCCCACGCTATGAGCTGTTACTCAAGGATTACTTGAAGAATCTGCCTCCAGACTCTCCGGACATCAAGGATGCAGAGAGTAATTAATGTTAAATATTTTGACTTTACACTTTGAGTAGCACCTTTCCCCTTTACACCTTGAGTTCAGCTGGCAGTACACTTCTTGGCCTACAGTTCCTTATTATACCCGTGTGGTGGCATGCATTTGGACATTTGGTAGGGTGTAAATGACAGGATTTGACAAAAAAAAACTACTTTTTAATAAGATGGTCAAACATGACTCAAGTGACTGTTTCCTTTTCTCCTTTCATTCCCAGGAAACTTCAAAAGAAAAAATATCAAGTCATGCACACATACCTTGTGTATTGTATCAGTGATGTAATTCCACCCCCCACACCATTCCTTCAAAAGACCTAATGACCTGCAGTTTTTAGAGTCACAGGTGTAGAGTATTAAGTCAGACAAACTAAGCCTTTTTTTTCTGTTCCTGCAGTAAGATAATTACTATGTTTATGTTTTGGATGTCTTCAGCTATGTCTTTATTCTGAAGAATGTTGCACATATTAATGGTGCGGTTGTGCTGGTAGGCATGCAGTGATTAGTGTTTGTAATGGTAGCATTTTATTTTCCTTTAACCTTACTTACCTTTTTATTGTTTTTCCATGTAGAATCTATTCAGTTGATCGCAACAGCGGCTGAACACTCAAATGCAGCGATTAGAAAAATGGTAAGGAGCTGTCAGTTGCTCTAATTTTCCTTTTGTTATAAACCTAGACCATTTTTCCCTTGCCATGTTTATTTAGCTGTCCCCTAGGAATTCATGAGTCTCCTTGTTGCCTAACCACAGTCCGTCACTGTGCAGTTTGGTGATGTGCTTTAATTATCAGGATTCTGCTTATTAGATGTATTTCAGCATTGTTTTATGGAGCACGCTGTAGGAGTGGGTCAGTGTTGAAGCTTGAGCTCTTCTGCTGCCCACCCACATCCTGTGGACTTGTGGCAGTCCTGCAGCTGTTCTCACAAATGATTTCTGTAGAAGAAAACAGACCATTTTTCCTGTAACCAAGTTACAGGTATACACATGTAAATACTCAATTTTCTTCGTGTTTCACTGTTGCAGTCATTACATTTGGGTAATCCTACTGGCAGGTTGCCCTCAACCGGCCTGAATTCCAAAGTCTTGGGTCCTGCGTCGGCTGCTGTCACCCCTTCCCTGATGTCTGGTTGTCAGGGGTATAAAAGAAGCAGCCGACGCCATTTTCTTCAGTCTTTCTTGCCGCGCGGTGCCCGAAGCAGAAGCAGTTTGCAAGTGCCGGTCGGTCGACTCCTGAGATTTTCGCGTTTGAGTTTCAGATCCGAAGTCTTTAATAAAGCTAAGTACCCCTTTGGGGAAACTTTTTTCTTGCTGCAGACTGATGTCAGAAAAAGTTAATAATTATATTTCTTGTGGAAAGCAAATAAACGTTACTGGTTGTCAGTTTTGTGCTAGATTTAACCAAAGCACTATTAAGCGTCGGCATGATTTTGCTTTAAACTTTTTTGGATGCCGGTTTAATTATCCTGAAATGTCGTCGGATAGCCATCCGACTACCGGAGTTTACAAAAAAATGCAAAGAAAAGGATAGAGAAAAACAATCGAGGCCCAAAACCGATGACAAAGCTTCTCCTAAGCCAGACGCCGGTTCTCAGTGAGTTGCTTTCGCAGCCCCTGACACCCGCTACTTTAGAGTCACAGGCCGCTACTGTCTCCCACGTGGAGTCGGCCATGCCGCTGGATACTCAAGGTATTGCAGCCTCGGACGCTAATCCCTCAGATGGGTCTGGAGCTGCTGAGCAGGTACCGGCTTCTGAGGGTGTATTCAGACCTAAACATCTGTACATTAAAACGATTTCAGCTTCAAAGGCAAAGACTAAAGCACCTTCTAAAGCAAGGAAACAATCTCAAAAGCCACGTGGACAGGCCTCTATGCCCAAAAAACAGATGCTCAAAATGGTCAAAGACTTGATTACTTTGATCAGGGGTTCCCATCCCCCACCTGATAAGAGGCCTAAGCAAGACACTGACTATGAGTCTTCATATCAGAGTTCTATTTCTTCTGATTCCTCTTCTGATCAGGAATATTCTCTTCCCCCCTATGAGGATTCTGATGCTGAAGAATCTATACCTTCAGCATCTCCTCCTGATGACTATTCCTTTGGGGAAAGCTTGCATACCATGAGGGAGCATTTCCACTGGGAGAGCCAACATTTTTCAGAATCTAAAAAGAGGCTCGGGGATTTCCTTTTACTACCTCAGCACAGGCCTCTAGCCATTCCACCTGTGATAGACATTGTAGATGATGTGTATTCGGAGTCTAGTCTGACCCCTGACTCCTTACCCTTCAGCTCCTGTTAAGCCTGACAAATATTACAGGGTTCCTGACTCAAGGCTACAAGTTCCATTTCCATACTCTGCCAAAGGCAAACGGCTGGCCAGATCTAACAAATAATCAATGGGCAGAGGCACAAAAACAAGTCTCATCCCTCATGGACATGGGGGCCATTCAACAAGTACCAGAGCAAGAGCAGGGACAAGGATTTTACTCAAGACTGTTCTTGGTACCCAGAAAGGACAAGACCTGGAGGCCAATACTGGACCCATCTATTCTGAAAACTTTCCTGGATATTCCACAATTCAGAATGTTGACTTTGTAGCAGCTTCATCCCATGCTGGGCAAGAATGCTTGGCTTGTAACTTTAGACTTAAAATACATACCTGCATGTTCCAATCAGACAAGCATGCAGAAGATACCTAATATTGAAGGCTGGTTCAATGCATTACCAATTCTCTGCGCTGCCGTTTGGCTTATCTACTGCGCCCAGGGTCTTTACAAAGTGCCTGGCACCAGTAATTGCATTCTGCAGACAAAGAGGAATACAAATATGTCCTTACTTGGACGACTGTCTCATTCAAGCAGAGAACAAGGACATTCTTCAACATCTGGCGTTTGTGAAAAAACTTCTAACATGTCTAGGGTACACACTCAACAAAAATAAATCAAAACTAGTACCCTCACAACAGATGATATTCCTGGGTGCAAGCTTGAATACAACTGCCCAGATGGCTTATCTCACGCCAGACTAACAAAGGCAACGGACTACCTATTTCAAAATGTTGGCAGCAAAGGCCCAGTTATCTGCAAGAAAAATTCTGCAGGCTTTGGGCTTCATGGCATCCTGCATCCTACTAATTCCATATGCAAGACTGCATATGAGGAAACTTCAATGGTACCTAAAAAGTGTTTGGACTCAAGATTGCCACAGCCTGGAAAGTCATTTCTCTCATTCACTGCCTGCAACAGGAGTTTCGATGGTGGGCAAAGGCTTGTCACCAGAACAAGGGACAGCCATTCACATTACCTCCAGCCAGGCAGACACTAACAACAGCTGCATCAGACTATGCCTGAGGAGGCCCACATGGCAGGAAGATGCATTCAGGGCACATGGTCCTCAAACAAAATGCATCTACATATCAATCAAAAAGAGATGTTAGCTGTTGAAAATGCCCTGACAGCCTTCAAGGACCTACTTCATCCGTGACAACTACTGATAAAGACAGACAACAGCACGGTCATGTGGTATATAAACAAGCAGGGGGGCACACATTCTTACCTCCTTTGCAGACTAGCCATGACCTTGTGGGACACAGCTTTGACTTACCAAGTACATCTGCAGGCACAATTCCTGGCAGGAAAGGAAAATACTCTGGCAGACCAACTAAGCAGAAACCTCATGGATCCCCACGAGTGGCAGCTGGATCCACAAGTCTTCAGCATGATAACATGGAAATGGGGATGCCCGTACATAGATCTATTTGCCTCCCCTCTCAGTTACCAACTAAAAAGATTCTGCACAAGGACTTATCACAGACAAGCATGGAAAGGGGATGCCCTATCTTTCAGCTGGAAAAATCTGTCAGTATATGCTTTTCCTCCACTGCCTTTCCTCCCCAAGGTGCTCCTAGAGGTCAGACAGGAGAAGCCAAAGATGATACTGATTGCCCCAGACTGGCCACACCAGTACTGGTATCCAATACTAAGAAACTTATCTCTATACCCAGCTTGGACCTTACCTCAAATACCTCGACTACTGTCCCAGCAAAACAATCAGATCATGCACAGCCACCTCAGGACATTAAACTTGGCAGCATGACGGATAATGTAGTCATACAAAAAACACCTCTCAGTAAAGCTGTGATGGATGTCATTCTGGAAGCCAGAAGGCCTAGTACTAGAAAGTCTTATGCTGGAAAATGGAAGAGATTCTGTGCCTGAAGAGATTCTGTGCCTGGAACCAGGCACAAGGAACTGATACAGCGGTACCAAATAGTCTTCAGATTTTGCAATACTTAACTGAGATGCTGTACAAAGGCCTATCTTTTTCATCAATTAAAATTCATGCCTCTGCCATTTCGGCTCATTACAATACAGAGCCACCACTTTTTTCTCACTCTTTATTAAGGCAGTACCTCAGAGGAGCCAAAAATTTAAGGCCCCCAAGGAGATTACCAATACCTGCATGGGACCTCAGCTATGTCTTGGAAAAGCTCACCCTGCCTCCTTTTCAGCCAGCTGGTACTGCTGATATGAAGTTTCTATCTTGGAAAACAACTCTGCTCTTAACAATTACTTCTGCAAGATGAGTTTCAGAGCTACAGGCGCTCATGGCTGTGGAACCTTTCATCATTTTTCATCCAGACAGGGTATTCCTGAGGACAAACCCAACATTTATGCCTAAAGTTGTCCAGTGTGGCTCTTAACCAAGCCATCCATCTGCCAACCTTTTACTCAAATCCACAGAACAAGGGGAAGAGAATTCTGCATTCTTTGGACGTACACAGACAACTTAGATTTTACTTGGACAGAACCAAAGCTTTCAGGAAGACAGAGCAATTACTGGTGTCATATGCTGCAGGATCACAAGGAAAGCCTGTCTCAAAGCAGACTATTTCTAAGTGGTTAGGCGACTGCATTTGTTTCTGCTACTTACACCATGGCAAGCCAGTGCCTAAGGGCATTAGGCCTCATTCCACCAGAGCTGCAGCCACCTCAGCAGTCTTTCTCGGGGGAGTACCAACCAGAGACATTTTAGAGGCGGCTACTTGGAGTTCAGTGCACACCTTTACAATGCACCATCATCTGCCACTCTACTCTAAATCCAGGGCAGGCTTTGCCACTGCAGTTCTGCAGGGCCTCATAGCCGCTCCTACTGCTGTCTAGTTCCAGCCTCCCAATCATAGCTTTGGGACTCTACCCAAATTTAATGACTGCAGCAGTGAAACACGAAGAACATAGTACAGTTGTGTACACTTACCATAAATGTAGATGTTGGAGTGTATTCACTGTTGCAGTCCAGGTTACCCACCCGCCTTCCCCCTTTTTTCTTTTGAATCTTATCTTTCCTTCTCTGATTTATACTACCTATGTGTTGTATTTGCTTTTAGATGAAGGTAAAATTTATATTGGTGTATTTCTGAATATATATATAAACTTTGGCTACCCTTTTTGGGGGCACCTTACATCTGGGGCAAGAAAAACTGAAGGAAATGGTGTTGGCTGCTTCTTTTATACCCCTGACGACCTGACGTCAGGGAAGGGGCAACAGCAGCCGACGCAGGACCCAAGACTTTGGAATTCAGGCTGGCTGAGGGTAACCTGCCAGCAGGATTACCCAAATGTAATGACTGCAACAGTGAATGCACTCGAACATCTACATTTATGGTAAGTGTACACAACTGTGCTTTCTCTGTGTGTGCGTGCGTGCGTGCATGTGTGCACGCATCATTGGTTAGTAAAACTGGTTGCATTATATTACAGTTGAACTGCAACAGCTCAACTAATATAGTTCAGGAATTTTCCTCTTTCTCAGCAGTTGCCTGTCTGCGGAGTTACTACATTTAATTTCTGGGGGTGTGGAGGGGGTAAAGCCCCCAAACGTAAAAGCTAAGTTTGGTTGTTTTATGTGATCACAAATTTTACATGTTTGTTTACATTTGCAAGCACTTCAGATAGATGTTTTTGTGTTTTGCTCATTCTGAATGCCAGTGAATCTGTTTGACACATTTTCTTTCTATCAGAATTCACTGGCAATTTAAAGTGATATGCTGTGATGGTTTCACTTTATAATCTCGAAATACTAAAATACCAAATTTGAATATTTCAAGACTATAAAGTCAAAAGTGCACTTTCAAATGCGGAAATGTCGAGTCCGCCATTGTTTTGTCGTGTTCGTGATGTGCGGTTTGTGGATTTTAGCTGGGATTCAGGTAAGTGGTGTTCTTTTAAGAGTATTGGGTAGGGATTTTAGTGTGTGTATGTGTATGTAGTGGTGAGTTTTATGCGTTTGTTTGTTTAGTGCGACCTCGGAGTTAGTATATATAAGTAGTGGGGGTGCAGGGGGGGTGTGCCCCCCTGCTTATAGGTAGGTGTGTTTGTTATGTTGTGTTTCTGTGTGTTGTTTTGTGTGTTGTAGTGTCATTAGGTAGGTGTATGTGTGCTTGTTTGTGTGGTGGTGTGTGTATTTGAATGATCACGATTTTGAATTTCGCAGTTGTTGGTGTCGTTTTTTTTTGGGCTTTCGTCTTTATAGTCTCAAGATACTAAAATTCGCTATTTTAGTATTTTGAGATTATAAAGTGAATCTGCTGTGATATATAATATGCTTGCTGTCATGCATATATGTATATGTGTGTATGTACCCCAGCCTGATAGCTTAGTGGTTAATGTGCAGGATTACCAACTGGTAGACTTGTATTCTAAACTTGGTTGGAGCACAGCCGGGTCGCATCAGTGTATGTGCAGAAGAAAGGCTGGCAATCTACTTCATAATATGCTACGAGAGCCCTATGAATTGATTTAGACTTGAGGGCATCTAACTTGTGTACATCTGTGTATAAATATATATATGTGTGTGTGCATGTGTGTGTGTGTGTGTGTGTGTGTGTGTGGAAACAAAACAAAGGGAAAAAGATCACACAGAGAAATATTCAGTAAAAATTGCAAGGAGAAACCCAGCCATACTAGAGTTTTTCACTGTGTGATACCTTAAACCTCCTGTAATGGAGATTCATGAGATATGTGCAAATGACCCCTTAAGGACATAGTGTTTCAGCTGCATTGCTTCTAAATGTTTATGACTTTTTCACTTTATTTCATTATGGTTACATTCAGGCCAGTGAAACCAAACCCCACTAGATGTGGACATGCATGTTTTTTCTTGACCTCTTCAACACAGCATAAATGGATAGTTTGGCTGTTTGGCTTCACTTTTACAAACACTGGGTCTATAACCCAGCTGATGCCCATAAAGATTAAGGTGCCTATAAAATATCCCAGTTAACATCCATTTGCCTGTGTGACCTTTTTAACCTTTGGTCCCCTCAACAACAAGTACAAATATGACTCTGTCATTGTACATGTGGGTGTGAATGACCTGAGACGTACCTCCCTGGACTACATGAAAAGAGAGATGGAGGAGCTCTTGATTATCTAGCCCAGATGGGTATGACCCTAGCCCTAAGCAGCCTTCTACCATCATCCAGAATGATACCACAGTACAAGCAGAAAATGATTGATTTCAACAATTGGCTAAGTTTCTGGTGTCATTCTAAGGGGATCCAGTATCTGTTTGCCTGGGAAGACATTATTGACAGACCTAGATGCTTTGCCAGAGATGGCCTGCATCTGTCAACCCTGGGCTTCCGGTTACTGGCCAAGGCTCTTGCCACCCCTATAGTGCCTTTTTTAGACAGTGTTCCAAAGACCAAATTATTACCATAACAGTTACAAACAAATGCAGTCTGAGAGTCATGCTGCTCAATGCTAGAAATCTAAATCTCAAAATGCACTCACTCGAAGCACTCCTTAAAATGGAGAACATCGACATTTGGGCTGTAACAGAGACCTGGTTCAAGGCAGCAGATAGCACCCCTGCGCTACCGGGCTATAACTCATTCCATACCTTTTGGCCCCAGAACTTGGACCGAAGCTCCAAAGGCGGTGGTGTTTCCATATTCATTAAGGATGCGCACACCTCCAGACTGGTAGTCCAACATGACGCATCAGAGATTCAGGTGCAGCTAACATTGGGTAAGACAGCAATTCAGGTCTTAGCCTGCTATAGGTCCCCAACCATGACCCAAGACTCACACTTCACTTTCCTAACCACCCTGGAGAATATTAGGGTCCAACCTAGCACTCTCATACTGGGCGACTTCAACTACCCCTACATTAACTGGGAAAACTACTCATGTACCAGTACACTTGCCCAACGTGTCCTGGAATTCATTAATTCCAATGCCCTGGACCAGCTCATTCTTACCCAAACTAGAGGTAGCAACATCCTTGATCTGGTCATTACTAACATGGGTGACCGTTGCTCCTACCACTAGTCAACTCCTCCCTGGTTAGATCTGACCACAAACTATTCACGTTGGAAGTCCACATGTCCCCCCCCCCCACCCCACCCCCCGCAAAGGTAACCACCATGAAAACTTCTCCAGAGCTAACTTTGGGCTCCTAAAAACAGAGGTGGCTAACATCACGGCACCCATGCAATTGAAGAACAGCTGCATGACTGTCGAATTATACACTAATGCCTTGTATGAACATGTACACAAATGCATGGATCTTGCCATACCCAATAGAACCAAGATGCTCTCTTCCAAAAAAAGGAAGCCAGTATAGTGGTCCCCTGCCATAAACAAACTCTACAACAGAAGGAGGAAACTGATGAGAAGTAAGGTGAAGTCCCAAGACTGGAAAAACTCCCTTATCAGCCTCAACAAAAAGTTGAGATTCCTCATTAAATCCTCTAAAGCTAGCTTTGAAAACAGAATTGCAGCAGATAGTAAAGACAACCACAAGGCCTTCTATACTTATGTAAAGAATCTCCACAGCAGTACCCAGATTTGCTCGGAGCTCTTGCACAATAGCACCTCCTATACCGAGCCAACAGATATTGCTAATATACTGGCCGACAGATTCAATGCCAACTTTATCCCTCTCAACCCAACCAAAGGACCAATCGCAATATCAGTAGATTGACAGGCACCCAGTATTACTGCTGCACAGGTTAAAACAGCACTGTCCAAGGCCAAGAATACAGCTTCTGTGGGACCTGACAATATCCCTGGCTGTGTTCTACATGAACTACAGAGTGAACTGACACCTCACCTGTGTGCCCTGTTCAATCACAACCTCACCTCAGGCTTTGTCCCTACCAAATGGCGCACTGCTACAGTCATCCCTCTCCACAAAGGAGGAGAGACTACAGACCCTGGGAACTATTGCCCCATTATCCTGACAAGTCTGATATGCAAAGCTATGGAATGCATCATCATGGACCTATTAAACAAAGATATAGGGAACCTCCAAACACTGGATCCCACACAGTTTGGTTTTGTGAAGGGTAGGTCATGCCTGCTCAACCTGGTCGACTTTTTTGCGTCCGTCACCAGAGCTGTGGATGAAGGCAAGGTGGTTCATACAGCCTACCTTGATCTGGCCAAGGCCTTTGATACCATTCCCTACTCAGGAATCATAGAAAAACTCACTAAGCTAGGCATCAACCCCCTATATCACTAGGTGGGTTGCAAATTTGCTCACAGAACCCACAGTGTGAAAGTAGCTGACTCTAAGTCAGACTGTCAACCAGTCATGAGTGGAGTCCCACAGGGTTCGGTCCTGGGTCCTCTGCTGTTTGGTATCTACTTCTATGAAGTCCAGGCCAACACGAAGGGACTTTGGCTGACAAAGTTTGCAGATGATTGCAAGTTGGGAGCCATAATTAACTCCCCAAGCGATGTTGGCGGGTTCCGGCATGTCGATCGCGAGACAAATGCCCGCGAGCTACATCGCCAAAACTGGAAGGCCGCAGCACTGCTAAAATGTAGAGCGGTGCTGCCGAAAGGCAGATACGCCATGGAAAGCTACAGCGGTAGGAAAACTTACAAAAGCAGACGACCCCTAAAGCAAACACACAGGCTGTCAAAATACAGCATACACGGCCGGCAAATACACACTGATCGAGAAGACAAATGGCACAACGGTAATACTACAAAAGTGATGCAAAAACATAAATGCAACTATTACTTACTGTTACAGCCCCTGTTGTCCACGCAAATACAGCAAACAGTCCCCGAGAAGCAGGAAAGTAAACTCCACATCACGTACAGTAAAACACAGCACAGCATACCCTGAGAAATGGTGAATAGAATGCTAGGTCATGTGTTAGGCTATACCCTTAAAGGTACAGACACTGTAGTGTCAGAGTCAATACCCCACACACACACTACAACCTAGTGAAAAACCAGTTTGTGCACTAGTAGGAAGCATGTCACAGCAGGAGGGCTGTAGCATAGGACAAACCCAAATATGAGGCATGCCTGCAACAAACCAGCAGCAGTAACCCATCTCCCACTCCACATCAGTGTAAGTCATGCAGGTCTTGCCAAACCTGTCCAGTTGTCCCTGCAACAGGAGTGTAGACAAGTACGCAGTTCCATGTAGGCAGACAAGGGTGCAACACAGAGGTACCTCCCTATGTAACATCTGCCACTGAAACTGAGACCGGGCCCTACACCCTTGTTGGCCAGCAGCAACAACTGTGAGTTAAAGGTGGCCGGTGCAGTACACTCAGAACCTGTGCTGCAATTAAGCTTTGTGGACACCTACCAGATTTCAAGCATATGGCAACTCCAGGGCTGTGTTAACTGCAGACATTGAAGCCATAGCGGAGAGGCAGTCAGAGATGGGTGGAGTGCACAAAGCTGTACAGGGCCACTGTGACAGTCGGTGCTAATACACACGGTACAAGACAAGGAGGTGTAAAGCGAGTAACCTACTGTCTGGAAGGGACTTGCTTCAAGGCTGGTTGTATATCCCATACCAAGCTAGACTGGCTGTGATGGATTCTGAGAGGCCGTCAACAAGTGCTGCTACCATGCTGGAATCTATGTATCTGTATAGCCCCGGTCTGCTTGGCAACAGATACAGCACAGTGCCCAGCCAACGTGGCAAACCAATCCTGGAGGTGGAAAGGTACCTCTACCATTTGGAACGTGAGGCACCACCAAACGGTACTGGGCATGTATTGAGCAGAGAGTAAAGGCATGCAGAGGACGTGCCATCACTGTTTGCCAGGAAGAGGGTGAAGAATTGCTAAAATCACTGCCACACCAGCACGGCCCGGATGCAACAATGGCCCAAGTGGCTACACTGCGAGCAGAACTGCAGCAGAGAGCAGTAACTGGTAATGAATTGCCAAGCTTGGTAATGCAGAGTATCCTAGGCACAGCAGATGACAACGTACTACAGGAGATGCCTTGTCGTGCAACCCTTCGATGAAGCATTACCAGGGTACAGCAGCGGGCACGGGCATCCATGGCTACACCTCCAGCAACACTTGCAGATATTGACATCAGCCAGTATCCACTCCGTAGTGGCAGCTTCATCCTCCGTAGAAGGTTGTATATGGATGGTACAGCTTCCTTGGTACTACTTACATCATTCTTGGTGATGGCACCTTTCCCACACGGGCTGATATATGTCGCCAGCTATATACATTACTTGGCTGTATTGGCACCCCCACCTCAACAAGGATCATACCCCTGGTGTACTGTCTCATGACACGGAAGTTGGAGTCTGCATACACCACTTTGTGGGAGGTACTGAAGGGTATGGCTGCTGAACAGGGATGCACCTTGTCTCCACAGTATATTATGACTGATTTTGAGAAGGCAGCAATTCGTGCCAGCCAGAAGGCATTCCCTAGGAGTATTCTGAAGGGATGCCTCTTCCATTTTGCACAGATCATTTGGCGCCAGATCCAGCATCACCACCTTGTCGCCCTCTATGGCACGGACACTGCTTTCTCCATTGCCATCCGCAAGCTAATGGCGTTGGCATTCCTACAATTGGATGATGATGTCCCTGCATTTCTGGACATTGTGGCTTTCTTACCGGAATGTGCTCAGCCAGTTGGCATATTTCTAGACCATCATTATGTACGAGGCCGACCACGCAAGTATGCATCCCGCTGTTCAGTACAGACACGAATGCCATCGTCATACCCTCTGCGGTTTTGGAATGTGTCCGATGTCTCAGAAATGGACTTCCCGCATACTAACAACCAGGTGGAGGCGTGACATCGTCGGCTGAAGGTATTACTGGGACGCCCTACTGTACAGCTAGCCGACCTTCTGTGTGTTCTGCAGCAGGAGCAGAACTTGACGGATACCCAACGTGAATCTCTTCTGAGGGGGATGCCTGTAACACTGCGTAGGAAGGCTATTGTAGTAAGGGAGCATTGCCTAAAGCACATCTTGCAACATAAGTGTGACTACAGTGATGTGCAGGATTTCCTCCGTGCTGTGGCACATTTCTACAAGTTGTGATCCTGTTTGAGTTTAGTACGCACCAAGCACTACACACATCACATTGCATATTCAATTAATAAAGGCTTTGCCCATAGCACACAGGTTCCATGGTACCACTTTCCTGCCCACGTGGCATGCTATGCCAGCCACATTTTTGACTAACTGTTACACATGGTGGCTTCTAAGGGGGTGCACAGTGTATCACTGTGGGGGTTTGTATGTGCCACCTGTGGTTAAGGTGTAGGGGTTCCCTCAATTCTGACAGGGAATTGTCCACAGTCCTTTGTCACTGCAGCTAATTTGTCATCCTGCCATGTGTCCACATCCAGCTGTCTCACAGGTGGGTGTCACACCGCCTAGGTGCCTGAATCCGATGTTGGCATCCTACAGAAAGGCCTCACCGAGACTGGTGTCAGAACCATGTCCTTACACTCAATGCCAAAAAAAATGTCATCATCCCCTTTGGGAAAAAAAACAGTTCCCATGAATTACCACATCGATGGTAGTCTACTGAACCCAGGAGGTGTCATAAGAGGTCTGGGAACACAGGTTGACAGCAACCTCTCTTTTGACCACCACATTGCTACTGTGGTCAGAAAGTCCTCCTACGTGGCATGTCTCATTACTAAGGGTTTTGTATCCAGGAATTCCAGGAAGAAAGAGGTCATTGTCTCCCTCTACTCTTCCCTCATTAGGCCAGTCATAGAGTACAATGTCCCATTTGGCATGTACCTCACTAGATACCTACAACAACTGGAGAGGCCGCAAAAATACCTCACAAAGAGGATCTTAGGCCTTTAACACTTGTCCTGTATGGACAGACTCAAAAAAACTCCAACTATTCTTTGTCTCATATCGCCTACTTAGAGGCGATCTCTGCTTGACATACCAAGCCATGTCTGACCCAGCTCTGGTAGAAATGCTACATTTAAAGAAATCCCAATCCCTCCGCACTACACGCACCAGAGACCTCAGCCTCATTACCACAAACAGAACAAGCTGGAGGGACAGGTTCATAACCCACAGACTGCCCATGCTATAGAATAGACTTCCCATACATGTCAAGTGGAGCACCTCACTGGCCCACTTCAAGAGAAATCTTGATGAGTGGATGGGAAATAGAAAATTCACTCCAACGATCACTCCAGTGGCTCTACTTGACAGAGGCACTGGGAACTAAGGTTGGGTGGCACGATTCCAGGGTAATCCTATGGGCTAAGCTTGTAAAATCTCCAGGGCCATTAGCCTAGCACACACTTATGAACCTATATAATACACACACACACACACACACACACCTATATATAGATATAGATATATATATATATTATAGATATATATATATATATATATATATATATATATATATATATACACAAGCAGATCCACAAGAGGAGAATTAGGAGATGAACAGGAGCATACACGCCTTGAGATAAGCTATCGGCCTGCTGTTGCTGATGATGATTTTACAGCACTGTTTACTAGTGTTGCTGCTACTCAAAACTCATGTCATCCTTACCATATTGCAGAGATAGA
The DNA here is from genome assembly GCF_019279795.1 of Protopterus annectens. Classification (NCBI taxonomy): domain Eukaryota; kingdom Metazoa; phylum Chordata; order Ceratodontiformes; family Protopteridae; genus Protopterus; species Protopterus annectens. The sequence goes on from NC_056746.1 coordinate 14,689,798, forward strand.
CTTTGGAAGAGCATAGGATAGAGCATCTCCTAAAGTAAAGTTTGGAAAGTCGTAAACATGACAACACATGGTTTGAAACAACCACACGCAAGAGAAGAAATGAGAGGATGTGGTCTGAGGTCTTCGATCATGTCTTCTAAAATCTGAGAGTCTGTTTGTGGCCAGTGCCCTGTCATCACTTACTTGAAATAAGAAGTTGGCCTTGAGGGCTGCATTTTCTTGCTCCCATGACCCACTGGCAGTGCCGTAAAGAAGCCTCTCCCTAACGTGGCTTTTGGGAGTCGATCTTGATTGGATTAAAGGTTGAAGCTGGCAGACTTTTCTGCACTTATGCCAACACTGGCACAGAGAGTTTGAGACTTTATTTCTGCATGGTGAGTGTGTAAGACCTGACTCCAGTTAACAAAGGTTTCTCCTCAGACCTCCACCAAGCTATGCACCCCTGTTTGCTGTTCCGTCTGCTGTCATGTTTGAAAACTGTTTCTCTGTGTAATAGAAGAATGCATTAGAGTGTTTTGCAGCAGTCCGAGTGCTCTGCAGTGGTCCTGATATGAAAGATTCAGGTCTCCCGGTTAACAATGGATCCCTTTGTTTGTGGTCACTGGAACAGCAAACACCTGTCGTCTCACAAGAAGCTGATAACTGTTATTATTCGTGTTCATCTCCTAATTCTTCTCCTGAGCATCTGTTTGAAGAGACCATTGGCATGATTTATACACTCTTGAAATTTACCTGCTGAAGTATTTTATCTTTGTTTTGTTTCATTTTATTAATCGTGTAATGCACTGTTCCCAGAAGACTAATTTCAGATGCTGGTAATATTTGAGGCACAAAGTGTACAAGCAGTAAAAGCAAGTACAAGTAATGTAACTATTATAGTATGAACCAAAAAAGAACATAACTAGGAAAATGGCTACAAGTGATGTACAGTTTTGTTGCCCTAGAATTAAGGTATTAACACTTACATGATGCATACCATAATGGAACTTTACAGTGTAAACAGTAATGTTATCAGAGCAGGTGGTGCTTTAACACTGTGGTGTAATAGGCGAGTTAATGCAGAAGGAAAATGTATAGATGGTGAATAACAAGTAAAGAATAGTGGACAAAGGGTGCCTGTTAGGAAGCTGTGTTGTGATTAAAAGAGGGACAGTTGACTCTGTCGAACAGGTACTAAAAGAATGTAGATCAGAGCTCTTTGTAATATTGCTTGGAGGGAAGCAAGTCCTAGCCTTTAGGAATGTTGTATTGTATGGTTGCCCGAGAGGGAATCTACCACCTGTTTGGGATGCAAGATTGTAATTGTTGGGGATTTCGGTGTGCCTTGTAGCAAGCAAGGGAAATGACCTTTTAATAGTTTGTATTGTAGGGATATAAGCAAAAGGTCTGCTGCTGCTTTGAATGGAAGTCCTTTTCCTCTTGAGTACTTTCCTGGGTAAAACAAAGGTGGAGTCTTCATCTTCACTTTGGATCCAGTCTTGAGGGGTGTAAGTTATACTGCCTTGATAACATCCAGACTCCATTTAGTCTGTCCTTGAATAGGTAACTCACATGTGGGGCTTTTGGATTTTTAGACTTGTAGGATCATGTGTAAGTACTGGGTTATAGGCCATTTTAAGCCTAGCCAAATTCCCTTTTTGTGCTCAAAATGACCTATCCCATTTGGTTATACATTGGCTTTACCCATCCTATTGTTGATAATTCTATATTACCCCCTAATAAAAATAACTGGGATCATACCACAGATAATTTGGGGGGATCTGTGCAAGGGGTAAAGCATTTAGGAGCTGACACTGTCCATTAGTAGTACAGGGCAGTCCTGAGGTACATTTTCTGTTTCCCATCCATATTAAGTTGTGCTTTAATATGGCAGGGATGAACTTTGTTTTATGGGGATGTGGAATCTGTTCCACAGCAGTGGTATCTCCTGTGAGTTATACCTGTCCCTCCAAACCATTCTGTTGATGTTGCAGAAGAGGTTTAGAGCCCTAGACAGAGTATTTCTGATGTTATTTGAATTGCTGATGCACAGTAAATTCATCATTACTGGGTTGGAGGATGCCTTGTATGCCAGACACAGGTCATCTCTTAGTCTGTAGGATACCAAGTATAGTGACAGGCATTTGAATTGGTCCATGTAGAGCATGTTGTTAGGCCTTCTATCCATTTAGTAAGGTATCTCTGTGGGCATTCCATTTGTTGGCGGTATTTGGACAGATAAATGCCAAAGGGGGCTTTATATTTAATGATTGGCCTAATGAGGGCTGAGAAAAGGGGGACAAGGACATCCCTAGGTCTAGATACAATCCATTTATTTATAAGTTGTGTAATATAGAATAACTTTTTTACAACAATAGACACAGGTTGGTCAGAAGTTAGGCTGACGTCCACACAAGTTCCTAAATCCAGAACAACTTCAACTCTTTTGGACTTATTGTTAATGTTGTAGTTCTCTGGGGTAGATGACTTCCCAAAGGGTACCATAATACGTGTTTTGGCAATTAGTTTCAGTGCATGAGTTTGGCACCATTTATTTATTTAAAACAAATCTTCCTGCAGGATGGCTTAGTTATTTAGGGATTCATTGACTGCTCCCAGCTTGCAGTCATCTACAAATGTAGTCAATCAGAGCCCTTTGGTATTGGCTCTTACTTCAGAAAAGTAGCTGCCAACCAGGACAGGTCCCATAAAAGAAAAATATGAATGCAGTTCCTTTGTTTTTTCTTGCACCAGGAAAAATCTAAATGTTATTATTTCATTTATTTTGCATATCCTTTAGTGTTCAGGCTCATTAGTAGAACCTGAGTTTCAGGCAGGGTAGTCGCAATCAAAATCTTTGTGCCAAGAGGTGCCAGGTAGGTTCTTCTCTTGTAAACAGTTCTCCGCAAAAGAAACTTTAACACCTGGCTTCCATTCCTCTGACCAGGAATCCCACATGCTTGAAATGTTTGGTTAAGTAATATAGTCAGTTCCTTTCCTGGTGATTGGATCCAACATCTGGGTATCATATGGAACCAGTTCTAGGCTTCCCTTATGTTTCATTCTTTGAATTGGGTCTGTCTCCTTAGTTTGTCATCACACCACAAAGCTGACAAAAATGATTCTGTACTTCCAGAATGAACTGTTTCATGTGAGCAGATATTATTTTGAAACCACCGATGATATTGGTAAAGCAGCTTGTGTAGGGAACTCTTTGTTAATTATGGCTCCCCATTCATGTGAAGCAGAGTTCCTCCCTAACCCAATTCAAGTGCAACTTGGACAATTAGATGGGAAAATGGAAATTCATCCCTAGTTTGGCACCTCTGTCTCTAATGGACACAGGTAACCTGTAAATGGTTCATCTCTCAGGCCCATCAAGGGTATCAGAACTTTTCAGAGATTTGGGATGCACAGCTACGCTTAAAAAGGCCCTTGTGGTCATTAGCCTAGTAAACACCTATGAATCTATGGCTTGTCTACTTCTCTCCAGTCATCACAAGATATCAAGACAGAAGATCCTTAGTGCTGGTTTTAGAGGTGAGTTCTAGTCTGGTCTAAAGTGGATACTCTGGACCTTTATAGAGGTTCCCTTAGAGCATGGTTAGATCCTTTCCAGCATGAAGGAAATGTAGGCTTCTGTTTCTTTTATAGTGCAGCTGCAGAGTTTCTGCAAATCTTGGCCATTATGTCACCAGAAAAAGGCTACCAAGTCATAGGCATTGTTCTTCTATCCCTCTTTACCTCACCAAGCCACAAAAGTGGGTTACACAGTCTCGTCCTCTTCAGTCTTGGGTGTACACAACTCTTTAGGAAATGCTTCAACAAAGTTGAGGAAGTAAATTGTCCATTTTCAGAGCAGCATGGGAAACTTGCCCAAGACTTAATAATTTGAGGTTTTTAAGGTAGGTAAAGGTCTGGGATGGATAGTAGTCTTTCATAAAAGGCTAGAAAAGCATTAATATTTTCAAGCTGTTATCTCTAGAGGTTGCCTTTCTTAACTGAATATGTAAAGCATCAGAAATAATTTGTGACCCTTTGCTTCTGTATTTCACTGATCAAGGTGTCTCACTGAAAAGATAGACAGGCATAAAGGAATAAAAGTGCAGTTGATGGGTCTGTTTGGCCAGTTAGACTGCAGAAAGAGAGAGAGAGGTATGCACACACACTTGTATTTTCCAAGGAAACCCCATATTTCTGCCCAGAGTAAGTTGTACTCAAAGTTTAGTACTGGTCCAACCAGAAACTGAACTTGGGAAAATAAAGTGGTCCAAATCTTGGGGTTGAATACTGTTATGTCTTAAACTGGTAATAATAGCTAATGCTAGAACAGAGGGTGTAATGTCTTAAAATCAATAAGAGAACTGCTGCTGGTGAGAGGAGATGGTCCAGGAGATTGCTGCTAGTGCGTGTGTGGGGCACTTCCTTATGTTATTAAAAACAAAAGGACTCCCTGAAGCACTGGCTTTGTCAGATATTGAGGAGGGTCTTTTGAGATGTGCTTATAGATCTGCAGGTTATTACAGTGATGCTGCACATTGATTGTATTGACACTCCCGGTTATTACAGTGATGCTGCACATTGATTGTATTGACACTCCCGGTTATTACAGTGATGCTGCACATTGATTGTATTGACACTCCCGGTTATTACAGTGATGCTGCACATTGATTGTATTGACACTGCAGGTTATTACAGTGATGCTGCACATTGATTGTATTGACACTCCCAGTTATTACAGTGATGCTGCACATTGATTGTATTGACACTGCAGGTTATTACAGTGATGCTGCACATTGATTGTATTGACACTGCAGGTTATTACAGTGATGCTGCACATTGATTGTATTGACACTGCAGGTTATTACAGTGATGCTGCACATTGATTGTATTGACACTCCCGGTTATTACAGTGATGCTGCACATTGATTGTATTGACACTCCCGGTTATTACAGTGATGCTGCACATTGATTGTATTGACACTGCAGGTTATTACAGTGATGCTGCACATTGATTGTATTGACACTCCAGGTTATTACAGTGATGCTGCACATTGATTGTATTGACACTGCAGGTTATTACAGTGATGCTGCACATTGATTGTATTGACACTCCAGGTTATTGCAGTGATGCTGCACATTGATTGTATTGACACTCCCGGTTATTACAGTGATGCTGCACATTGATTGTATTGACACTCCAGGTTATTGCAGTGATGCTGCACATTGATTGTATTGACACTCCCGGTTATTACAGTGATGCTGCACATTGATTGTATTGACACTCCAGGTTATTGCAGTGATGCTGCACATTGATTGTATTGACACTCCCGGTTATTACAGTGATGCTGCACATTGATTGTATTGACACTCCCGGTTATTACAGTGATGCTGCACATTGATTGTATTGACACTGCAGGTTATTACAGTGATGCTGCACATTGATTGTATTGACACTCCCGGTTATTACAGTGATGCTGCACATTGATTGTATTGACACTCCCGGTTATTACAGTGATGCTGCACATTGATTGTATTGACACTCCCGGTTATTACAGTGATGCTGCACATTGATTGTATTGACACTCCCGGTTATTACAGTGATGCTGCACATTGATTGTATTGACACTGCAGGTTATTACAGTGATGCTGCACATTGATTGTATTGACACTCCAGGTTATTGCAGTGATGCTGCACATTGATTGTATTGACACTCCCGGTTATTACAGTGATGCTGCACATTGATTGTATTGACACTCCCGGTTATTACAGTGATGCTGCACATTGATTGTATTGACACTGCAGGTTATTACAGTGATGCTGCACATTGATTGTATTGACACTCCCGGTTATTACAGTGATGCTGCACATTGATTGTATTGACACTCCCGGTTATTACAGTGATGCTGCACATTGATTGTATTGACACTGCAGGTTATTACAGTGATGCTGCACATTGATTGTATTGACACTGCAGGTTATTACAGTGATGCTGCACATTGATTGTATTGACACTGCAGGTTATTACAGTGATGCTGCACATTGATTGTATTGACACAGCATAATTCAGTTATTACAGTGATGCTGCACATTGATTGTATTGACACTGCAGGTTATTACAGTGATGCTGCACATTGATTGTATTGACACTCCCGGTTATTACAGTGATGCTGCACATTGATTGTATTGACACTCCAGGTTATTGCAGTGATGCTGCACATTGATTGTATTGACACTCCCGGTTATTACAGTGATGCTGCACATTGATTGTATTGACACTCCCGGTTATTACAGTGATGCTGCACATTGATTGTATTGACACTGCAGGTTATTACAGTGATGCTGCACATTGATTGTATTGACACTCCCATAGCATTTCTAACTGACTTGCATACATACATGTATACAGATATTTCAAGCAGGGGCATTAATGCCCTTCTAGCCTGCTAATATACCAAAACAGTTGTTCCCATAAGTGTCCAGGCTACTCTTAAAATATCTAAGTTAGTGCTTGCTTTAATATAATTTGGTAGTCTGTTCCATGCATCTGCTACTGTCAGAGAACCAATTAGTACACTTCTCATTCCTATAGAATCTTCTACATAGGTTATCTGATGATTCTCTACTACTTTTTGATAACCCCAAACATTCCCAGAGGTAGTTGTCTCTAAATGCCCTATATATCTGAATAAGATCTCCTCTTAAATGTCTATATGATTCACTGTACAACTTCAGGTATTTTAGTCTGTCATAATTTAAATGTTCACATCCGTGGATGCCCTGGTATATGTCGGCTGTACTCTTTCTAGTTTACTCATGCTTGTTTTCTTAAAAGGATTCCATTTTTATTCCATACTCAAGTTTGGGTCTAATGTATTTAATAAACAACGACTTCACTCTTTCTGATATACTAGACTTTCTAAATCTTTTTGTGCAACCTATAGTTCTATAACTGTCATTAACCAATTGGTTGATATGATTAGAAAAACTCATAGATGGATCTACCCATGCACCCAGGTCCTTAAATATGAGTCTACAGTTTCAATAACTGTGTGCTGTGTTAAATATCCACCTTTCAACTTATAGGTTCATATGTTCATAGGTGTGTACTAGGCTAATAGCCCTGGAGCCTTTACAAGCTTAGCCCATAGGATTACCCTGGCATCGTCTCCCTGTATGTACAACTTCAGGTATTTTAGTCTGTCATAATTTAAATTTTCATAGCCATGGATCCCCGGTATATTTTTTGTATTTATCAACATATTGTTCTCCTGTACCTGATTTATTTGTTTCACATTTGTTTACTGGGAAAAGTCCAACTGGACACAGGTCCTTTTTCAGCGGAGG
>NC_056746.1:14702124-14759624 GCF_019279795.1 Protopterus annectens
TGAATGGAGGATGCAGATTTCTTGCACGATCATCAAGCAGCCATGGGGTTGTTACTCACCAAATTTATCAGATTCAAGATAAGACAGTTGAGAAAGTGAAAAAGAAGTTAGGTCTTACCATAATGTTCCATCTGAGTTGTTGATCTTCTTCCGATCATCACTGATGGGTTCGGTTCTGAGCCCTCAGAACCGAGTCGGCCTTATACCAAGCTTGCGTGCTCCAAAAAACTCTTGAGCTAAGCTGCTACCCACAATGCTCTTTGCTCAGTTACCTCAGATCGAGTTTGCATGCAACATATAGAAGAAGAAATAAGTCAGAGGCCATCTCTGCGCAGAAACCCTAATACACCACAAAGACCCAGAAGATCCGCCAGGAACCTTAGAAGTGGGACAGTGGGAGGGTGTGATGACTGGAAGAAGATCAACAACTCAGATGGAACGTTATGGTAAGACATAACGTCTTTATCTGAAGTTGTTAATCTTCTTCCTATTCATCTCTGATGGGACAGAGTCCCCAGCTACTTGGAGAACATGGGTGGCCCTTATGGAAGAACATTCCTGAGAACCATTGACCCAAAGGCCGCTCTTCCCCTGGAAATCAGATCCACTTTGTAATGCTTGATAAAAGTGTGGGGTTTAGCCCAAATGGTAGCTTCACAAATGTCATCCATGGTGGCCCTAGAGTGGAAGGCTGCAATAGCCCTAGTTGAGTAAGCTTTGATTTGGCCAGGCTTAGATCCCTCCATAATTAATATGTGAAGGCAATGCAATCCCTGAGCCATTTAGACAAAGTAACTTTTGATACTGTGCCTCCCATTCTAGGACATGCAAAGAAAATGAAAAGCTGGTCTGACTTGTGAAAGGATTTAGTTCTGTCCAGATAGAAACGTAATTGTCTGTGAACATCTAAGGAATGTAGGCAGTATTCTCCCTTGTTAGAGTAATTTGGGAAGAACACAGGGAGCTCAGTGGACTGGTTAATCGAAAAATCAGAAACCACTTTGGGGGGAGAAAGGATGGGTTAGCACGAAGTGATACTCTGTCCTTAAAGATCAGATAAGGGCTCTTTATACATAATGCTTGTAATTCAAAAATTCTTCTGGCTGAAGTTATAGCCACCAGAAATAAGGATTTCCATGACCGGAATTTTAGATCACATGTCGCAGCTGGCTCAAAAGGGGGCAGAGAAAGAGACTGCAGAACCCAGGAGAGATTCCATGCCTCCACTGGCTGTCTGATGGGAGGCCTGCTGAGGAAAATACCGTTGAGGAAGGTCTTGCAAAGGTGAGAGGAAGTAAGTGACACTCCATCTGACTCATTATGGAAGTTGGAAATGGCTGCTAGATGGACTCGAATGGTGGAAGCTGAGGCCCCATTGTCAAACAGTTCAGCCAGATAATGAAGAATAGTGGTTACAGAGGCTGAGAATGGGTCTATTTTCTGATTATGTGACCAAATTGAGAATCTTTTCCATTTGTCCCTGTAAAGTTTCCTGGTGGATGGTTTATGAGAGGCCAGGATAATATCACTTACGGGTGAAGAGAGGGTTTCCTGCCTGGCAACTAACAAAAGGGGAGAAACCAAGCTTGTCAGCTTGAGAGTGGACAGATTCGGGGGAGTCCGCCCTTGTGGGTGAGGTATGAGGTCTTGACGAGTGTCTAGGATCCAAGGAGGTTGCAACAGATGAGGTCAAAGGAAGGGAAGCCACACTTGAGGCCAGAACGGGGCAATGAGGATCACTCTGCTTCTCAACTGAATAGTTTTCCTTAGAACAAGGGTGATCAGAGGAATTGGAGGATAAGTATAAAGGAGACCCGTGGGCCAACCGTGAGTCAAAGCATCTCTCGGTGACTCCCCGAGAGGGAGAAAGAAGGCAAAGTAGCTGCTGCATTTTGTGTTTGAGGGAGAGGCGAAAAGGTTACAGCATGGCTGGCCCCAATGACTGAAAATGTCCACCGCCACACTCTGGTTGAGAGACCACTTGTGAGGATAAAGAATGCATCTGCTTAGCCTGTCCGCAATCACGTTGGAGCTCCCCAGGATATGCGTTGCGATCAGAAAGCGGTTGGAAGCTGTCGCCCACTGCCAGATTCTCATGGCTTCATGACATAGGGGGTAAGATTTGGTCCCTCCCTGTTTGTTTATGTACCAGACCATGGACATGCCGTCCAACTGGACAGCAGTCATTCCGGATGGAAGGAGTGGATGAAAAGCTTACAATGCCAATAGCACCGCTCTTAACTCCAGGACATTGATATGCAAGTTGACCTCTGCATTGGACCACGTGCCTTGGACTGACTTTCCGTGGAAGTGTCCCTCCCACCCAATCAGGGAAGCATCCGTGGTCACCATGGCACTGGGCTGGGGAGACTGGAAAGAGCAACACCAAAGATTTTCATCTGTACTCCTCCACCAGAAGAGATCTAGTTTGCAAGTGTTGGTGATGAGAATCTGTGAGCTCAGGGGGTGAAGATTGGGTATCCACTGTGCCTGAAGGAGCCATTGTAGTAATCTCATGTGTAGTCTGGCTAAGGGAACTATAGGGATGGCTGCAGCCATAGATCCCAAGGCTTGGAGGGCTTCCCTTGCAGACACCTTTCTTCAACAGAGTATCACTTGAACTTGTGCCCTTAGTCTCTGAAGTCTGTGGAGAGGAAGTGAGATCAGACATGACTGGGTGTTGAATATTGCCCCTATGAATTCCAGTTGTTGTGAGGGTTGAAGGTTGGATTTCTCCCAGTGTATGGTGATGCCTAGTGACTCAGCTAGAGCCAGGGTATAGCGGAGGGTCCTGACCAGAAGACATTTGGTGGGGCGGAGAGGAGACAATCATCTAGGTACAGAAACACCTGGAATCCCTGAAGTCTCAGATGAGTTGTTACCACTGCAAGGTATTTTGTGGACACTCTGGGGGCCATTGAGAGACCGAAAGGCAAGGCTCTGAATTGGTAGTGATTGGCTTCCAACCGGAAGCGAAGGAGGCTCCTGGAGCGCTTGTCCATCTTGATATGGTAATACGCATCCTGGAGAGCTAATGAGCACATCCACACACCGTCCTGCAGAAAAGGAAGGATGGTTTGAATCGTGACCATGCAGAACTTGGTCTGAACTACCGATTTGTTTAGTTGGCTGAGATCCAGAATGGGCCTCCAGTCCCCTGTTTTCTTTGGCACCAAAAAGAATCTTTAGTAGAACCCTGATCCGCAATGATCTGGGGGGACCTGTTGGATGGTTCGTTTTTGACATAGCTTTCGTATTTCAGAAGCTGCCTCCTCCCTTTGACTGGGTGGAACATCAGGAAGGGATTTCAGAGGTCTTGGATAAGCTATTAGGGGAATGTGGTAGCCTCTGGTAATGATTCTCTGCACCCAATGATCATTTGTAATGGAGAGCCAGGCAGCTTGGTGCAGAGAAAAACCAGAGGAAAGCAATCAGGCAGTGCCTCAGGAGCGCTGATATGGTCTACCCGAGAAGGAATCTCTGGAGCCCTGGTTCCGGGGACCCCCTCTGCCCTGAAAGGGATGTCTTCCATTATTGGAACCCCCTCTGCCTCTGGAGGAGTCCTCACCATGTGCATGTTGGAAAGGACCTTGAGACTTCTTGTGCCACATCTTCCCGCTCTTCTGATTCCTGGAGAAGGAAGCTGAGGTTTGGAAAAGCATAGGCCAATGGCAGACAAGGTCTTCCCATCTTGCTCGCACCTGGCTAATGTATTGTTGACCTTAGCACCAAACAGAGCTGATGGCTTGATAGTGGCATTTAGAAAGGAAGACTTGGAGTCAGCAAGGTCACAAATGCGCATCCAGTTGTGGCGTTTCATGGCTATGCCTGCACCCGCAGCTCTAGCTGCTCCTTCGGTTGCATTTGATAGCAACCACATGGATGAATTAGATATTGATTCTAGGGTGGCAAGTTGGGAAGCAACGTTATCTCATGCTCCATCTGATACTTGGCCCGCGAGGGTTCTGGAGAGTTCAGAGATAAGATCTCTCTGGAGCCTCGTAAAATGTGCCAGAAAGTTCAGAGACCTAACTGCAAAGATCACTGACACAAAGACTCACTTCCTAACCTGTCCACTGCCCCGGGACTCTTTGTTGGGCGGGTGAACAGCAGGACTGTCTTCTGCAAGGTCCTTTTTCGTGGCTGCCGCCACCACCATAGTATCTACTGGCAAACCTCTAGACCAATGGGGTTGATCCTCTGGAGGGGGAGAGTACCTTATCTAATCTCCCGGGGATGGCCTCAATGGAGTCAGGGGTCTTCCATGCCCATTGCACGATGAGTTTAACCAACTCATCAGCAGGTGGGGGTCACCCAAGAAATAGAGGGCCGAGAATGAAAGACCTGCAGGAATACGGATTCCTCCGAGGAAGGGTTGGAGGACTTCCAGTTACCCCTCTGTTTCAATATTTCCATGATGTCTCCAAAGGAGACATCATCAGGGGGTGACCGTGGGGATCTTCCCCATCATCGTAGTCTGTATCTTCCATGAGGGACTCCTCTGGGGAGTCCATGTGTTTCTTCTTACACATCTGTTTCTGAGGGGGTTCTTCGGTGGGAGTATCCAAAGAAGACACAGAAAGGGAAATACCCTGTATAGGGGTTTCCTGGGCCTTGTGCTCTGAGTCCTTGTGGGGGTGGTGGCCTTTGACAGCTGTGGCTCAGAAGGAACTGGGGGAATAACCAAACGGAAGAGGATTGCTAGGAGGAGGCACCCTCTCCTTCACCCGGAAAGCGTGCTCGCCTGAAGAGGAGTGGGAGCCCAGAACCGAAGAAGACAAAATCGGAACCAGGGTCACACCTCGCTCCAGATGGTCCACCCCTGGGGATGGAGCCTCAAGCAGACTCGGAGCGGTAGTCCTCTAGAAAAAGTTGGATAAATGAGCCTTGGAACCGAGGGAGCCAAAGGAGGAGAGTAAGTAGGGGTTGCTGGAGTAATAGACTCAAAGCCTGGAGTGGGATAGCGTCTAGGCAGATTTGAAATTCCCCCTGGTGGTCAGCAGCTGGCCAAAAAGGTGCACCGCATCCAATTCGGAAAGGCTCCTGGTAGATCTCACCGATGTCCCTGAGGGGGAATCAGGTCGGTCCAAAAAGGGGCTGCAGGCTTGTCTGGCAAAAACGGGTCCACAGTCGATGAGTATCGGGTCCGTGGTGAATCACAGAATGGCACAGATGATTCCAATTTCGAAACTGGCAACAACGGTATGGTTGGAGCCATGAACGGGCTCAGAGCTGAGGTTATAACAGGGGTGGATGACAAAAACGGTTCCGAGGTAATTGTCAGAACCAATATTGGAGCAGAAATTGGTTATGTCAGTGCCGAGACAGAAACAGATAAGCTGATCAGAACCAAGGCAGTAAACAGCACCGTAGACATTAGTGCCGGGGTAGGTGCCAACGAGGCGACCTCGGTAAGCTTCGCTGGAGCCTAGCTCAAGCTCGGAGCGTATGTAGTAGTCGGAACCAAGAAGGTGGAACGGTGCTGTAAGGAGGCTTATGGGCCTTGTGTTTATGACTTTTACCTCTGTTACCAGCCGGTGAAGTGGGGTCCAAGCAAGGACGTTTCTTGCCCACAGAAGGAGGGGATGAGACGTCCATCTCAGAAATAGCCTCCAAAAAAGGCTAAACAAGTAGGCCGTTCAAAATCAGTTTGTTACAATGTTCATTCAGCATCTGCTGACCGAAGCTAGCACAAATATCACACGGGGGTTTCACAGACAAATGCGGAACCCCCAAACAGTACACACACTCTTCATGGAGGTCACTATTCGGCAGTTTACCACTGCAAGAAGAGCAGTGTTTAAACCCCGTAGTTCCCTTCTTTTCAGAAATCCCAGAACACAATTTCACGCAAAAAGGAAAGAGTGAGGAAAGTGGAGGGAATGAAGAAGAAAGAGAAGAAATACCAACAATGGTAACAGCATACCGCAAGGGTAGAAAGTTAGAAAATACCAACAATGGTAAGAAACAGATACTTGTGGGTAGAGCTGAAACAATATAGATATCAAGAATGGACTATAAACAGGAAAAAACTTTTACAAAAACTTGTAACTATATCAGAAAAATCACTTAGCTAGAGAACTCGGTGAAACGCTGCTATATGGCTGTGCGGCAAACAAGATCTGAGGTAACTGAGCAAAGGGCATTGTGGGTAGCAGCTTAGCTCGAGAGTTTTCTGGTGCACGCAAGCTTGGTATAAGGCTGACTCGGTTCCGAGGGCTCTGAACCAAACCCATCAGTGATGAATAGGAAGATGATTAACAAGTTCAGATCAAGTTGCACAAGTGAACTAATAACCGACTAGAATGGAAAATAAACCAAGCATGAGAAATTTGAGTTTTTTAGAGTTTTGGAAGGTGTAGAAGAGATTGATTTGATGGACTTTTATGAATATTCAAGATGGTAGAATGAATAGGCTTTGCAAAGGATTTGTAGTGGTGAAGATTTTACCAGTGCCAGAATCAAACCTAGGCCAATATAAGAATTTCTAAGGTATTATGAAAAGGAACAGGTAGTTGTGGGAACCTGACTGTCTGAAGGCTAGCAGTGGTCAGATGGGCCTGTGTGTGATTAACATGATTATTTCGAGGTGGCATTGAAGCAGCACTTGTGCTTTGTGAAAGATATAGAAGGATGTTGTATCAGATCTGGCACCCTGCCCCCTCAGTTCTTCCACTGAAGTTAAAATAAAAAAAATTATATATATATATAAATAAATAAATAAAAAATAAATGGCACCGTACCCCAGTCTGGCACTCCACACCAATATCCATTCCTTGCAGTTCCAGCTCTTCAGTTACAGAGAGAGAAAAAAAACAGCCCACTCCCTTAGTCTGCTGCTCGAATTGAAGTGCTGTTGCTCAGAACAAAATAAGTGCTTTGTGGGAAGCTGCCGTAATAAACACACCATTAGCCAGTGTAGGTCTGACTCGAAAAACACTGACAAAACTATTAAGTAACATCTGTGACCTAACGTTACCTAAAGTTATAGAGTTAACTGCAGCATAACTAGTAGGAGATGCTATGATAGGAACCTATAGGAAATGTACATATTTTCAGTGATAGCATTCCCTCTAGAGGAGGTGGTGTTTCCATTAGTTATATATGTAGACAGAAGCTTGTGCAGTTACGAGGTGAATGAAGGAGTTACCCTGGTCTAGAAAGCAGGTATGTTTGTGTGATATTTTAAGGTGTTCTACATGATTTGCAATTGTTTTCCTGAATGTGGTACTTGGTTATATCCCTGAGTTAGATAGTAAGTGGTAGTTCCAGTTGGAGAAGAGGATTTTGCAGAAGCTTTTTTTTTTCTTTTTTGTGCATGAAGTGAGTTTGAAGGGTGGACTGATAATCTGCATGATTTAACACTGCAAAAACATAGTACAGGCTTCATAAATTAAAGCACACAGTGATGCAACTAATACAGAAAGCTATACTGGAGAATAAAATACAGTACATAAAAATACCCGTGTAAGTACTTATAAATAAATAGAGAAACTATCTCTACTTAAGAACAAAGTAGTCGACTGCATTTCTGAGAAGAAATGTTAAGGATATCAGGACCTTGAGCATAAAAATATGCATTCATTGCAGAGTAGTACTGTACATAAAGAATACACCGTCATTAAATCAGCATTTTGTAAGAACAAAAGATAAAATGGCAGAAATCCCCTACCAACTTAAATTCCCCTTCTTTGTAAGAATTTATAAACAGTACAGCACCTATTGGTAAGATGGTAGTAATAATAATGTACAGCATTACTTCTAAGTATGATAGTGGTATTTACATAGTCATAAAAGGGTAATTCATCCAACAATTGGCAATCTATGGCAACTGTAGTAACACTACTGTTGTGAGTTTATTTTATAAATGTTATCAGTTTGCACATCTGGCCAAAAACAGTGCTATGGTAGTGCGCTGTGAAAGCATGCAAGTAAAAGAGCAGTCTGTTTAAATTTGTTACATGCGTGAATGGGTGTGCCTTCGTTGAAGGTTGGGCGTCGAGCTGGCAACTCAGCACCATGAAAATCTACTGCCAGTCATTAGCGGACCAGAGTTCTGCTGTAGCGACCCCTAACCGGGAAAAGCCGAAAGACAACAACATTGAATCAGTCTGTGTTAGATGAGTCCTTCAGAAATATGCTGTGTCAGTGGTTGGTAAATCCTTACACAAATTGTTTTAGTCAGGGAATAGAGTAGCACTACTAAAATTCTGATTCCCAACATAAAAGCAAACCCAGTCAGGTAAGTAAGAGTTAGTGTATGAATGTGACAGAAGGAACTATAAGAGTTAGAATTTGAATGTGAGAGAAGGGACTACCCCTTGAAATTCATATGTCACTTGAAAGCATGCAATACTGAGAAGAAAGTTTCCACAGTTCTTCAATATGTTGGTAAGACTATAAGAGGAGTCCCAAGAACACACATGGTGCAGGGGGAATCTACCTTTTTTACAAATGGACCTTGAAGTCAAGGGGCATACAAACCCAAAAACCACCCAGCCTACCATCATAGGAAAGGATATCAGTCCAACAGAATTAAGATCCGAGGTGCTGATAGACTTGAATGTGGTTCATCTTGCCTTTAAAAGTAGAACAGTGGGAAGATCCCACATTAAGCGATATTAGAAAGAATATCGGGGTAGTGAGTGGAGATGGTGCTTCCACGGACTTATCCCATGCATATGCATGCTTTAAAACTGCAAATGGACTTTTCTGTAGGGTTAACAACAGAAGAGAGAATGTTATCAAACTACTCCTGGTATCTCAGCATTTCTAAGACACCATCTTAAAGTCTGTGCATGGCCAAATCTTGGTGGGGACCATTGGGAGTAGAAAAATCTAGGGAAAAGATTCTGTTGACCAAGAGTTTCATCGCCTTTGACCGATTTGTGACTGTTCCTCTAAATGCCAGGGCTTATTTATACCATCCTTAAACCGATATGGGCTGGTAAAAAGCATGAGTAAAACCCTAAAACATGTTAGGTGTGTAATGGACAAAGAAGGGAAGATTTGCAACACCTTGCGGCCTTATTTAAAGTTTGCCTGCAGGAAGGTACCCTAGTCCTACATTGGGTTACTTTATCTGAACTCCTCTATGGGAGATATCTTATGCTAGATACAGATAAAGACATATGAGGGCAAGAAACTACCCCTTTAATAATACTGAGGAGGTGTCTGAGATGCAAGAAAGGATGGCTTTTATTCAACCTATTGTAAGGGCACACATGAATCAACCACAGAAGACACAGAGGTGCAGCTGTAGTAAACTTGTCAAAGGAAAGGCTTGCTATTCTGGAGATGAGTGATATAAGTGAAACAGTTAGGGAGGTAAGTTGTAAGCTAAGACAGCCTGAAGGGTAAAAGCCATATAAATGTGGAGAGACTGAGAAGTGCTTGGAGCAAACCTGACCTTGTGTAGCCCTCAAACCCTTGATCCTAACTTGAAGATCTTGGTATCTGATACTTCCTCAGCTCACCAGAAATTTTAAATTGTTCAAGCAAAACCAGTTTGGCTCTGTGACAGATATGCACTACCAGAAAACTGGGTAAGAATAAAACCATGTAGAATCCCAGAAGCCCATAGGGAAGCTGTTAACTAAGAGGTACAAAGGCATTAAAATGAGGGTTATTAAATAATGACAAAGCACCTGTAACAGTCCCATAATGTTTGTACAAAAAAACAGGTAATACCATTTGATTTTGTAATGACCGAACAAAGTCTCAAAGTTCAATGTCCACCGAGTGTCTCAGGTAGACAAATTGGTTCAAAGTTTGGGATAAGTATATCTTTCCATGGTAGATTTCACAAATGGTTATTGGCAAATTCACCTAAGAGAATGAGCCAAGGAAAGATGAGGCTTTTTTCCATCTCTAATGGTCTCTTTCAATGTACGGTTCCTCCCTTTGGCCTTCATGGTGACTGCCACATACCAACAGATTAAGGACAAAATATTGCAACCCTGTATCTACTAATACTGCCGTCTACTTAGATGGTGTGTGTTAGCACTGGGGAAATCATCTAGCCACGTTCTGCATCATCTTAGGTTCTCTCAGAACACTAGGATTAATGGTTAACTGCACTAACTGCAGCAGAAATATAGAAGAGGCCAGGCATTTTCAATTTGTTATTCATTGAGGGGTCGTGAAACCACATGTTGAAAAAGGGCTGAGGCCATAAAAAAATGC
Organism: Protopterus annectens; assembly: GCF_019279795.1. Taxonomy (NCBI): domain Eukaryota; kingdom Metazoa; phylum Chordata; order Ceratodontiformes; family Protopteridae; genus Protopterus; species Protopterus annectens. Next base: position 14,712,310 of record NC_056746.1, read on the forward strand.
TCATGACTAGTAGCTAGTAAGCAAGTCAGAGCTTTTTAGGTTTAGCTAAGTGCTGAAGGAAATACTTTTAGTTCTGCCGTACTAGTATGTCCTTTAATGGGTCTTATTAAGGCTTGATCACTGCTTAAAGTTAACTGAGCAAGTGAGACAAAAAAAAAGGTAAATGCCATGGAAACTGCTTTGTGAACAAATTCTGTATTGATTACACCATACATTAAGAGAATTTCTAGTACAGATTGATGTCACTGGGGACACTGGGACTATCTTATCACAAATAAAACCAAAATGGTAAAAATATCCAGTTTGTTACTTAATTAAGAAGTTTAACCCATGGGGGAGGTCTGCTATACCATAGTGGAGATGGAGTTGCCTGACCAGTCAAGCTGGGTACTAACCACTTTGAAATATTTTCTGTTGGGAAGAAGATCTGAATTACTGACTGATCATGTCCCCCTACCTGGATGCATCACCACAAAGTCAAAAATGTCAGGTTGACCACTAGATTGCAGCTTTTTAGGTTGACTGTTTAACATAAACCAGGAAGACAGTATGGTATGCATATTGCTTGTCCCGAGTCCATGCTGGCAGCAGCAGATGCTTGGCCCTGTGCGTCTGAGCTGAGAGTGAGTAGTGTGATGAACTTCATAGTTCAATGTTAGATGGGAAATATTTCAGCTGGACCTGTTGGCCTTCACATAGCCTGACGTTCTGATGGTAGGTGGCTCTTTAGGGAGCTGAAAGGGTTTGCTAGGAATCCATCTGCAAGAATGAGGTTGGAGCTTCATTTTAAACTAAGTAAGTGTCTAACATGAGACAGACGTACAGAGAAAGCGGTACTTGTTAGTTTGTCATGAAAGAAAAACCTAGTAACTGTTAGTGTTCTGTGGGAGCTGTGAGAAAATGTGTGAAAAATATTGGAATCTCATGTGTGTATTTATGCTACCATTTCCCAAACTTGTCTGTAGCCATTAAATAGCTGGACCTGGGAGCAACTGCCTCATCATATTTTGCTTTATTATTTTGCTTGGATTGGAATAATTATTGTGAAATGTAGCATTTGGTGGCTGCATATGTACCTTAGCGAGGGACTTTTCATTTAGAACTTCCAGCAATTTAGAGCCTTGAAAAAGAACAGCATTATCTTATTTATAAAAGAAATGTATGAAGTCCTGTTTTACATTTATTTTTGTGAGAAGAGTGACTCAAATTTGCCCTAAGATTTTTTTTTCTCTCTTTCACCAATAAAGTTCGTTTGTTTTCAGGAAAAAACTGTGTGTGTGGTTCTCCATTGTCTAACGTTGTCATTTTTGCTATACCAAAGCATCTTCTCTGTGTTCTATATTTTATGCAGTTTAATTGGTCGTCAGTTGTGAAGTGACAATATTTTGTCCCAGAAGCATGCAATATCTCTTTTTTTCCCCTTATTAATTACTGAGGACATTTTGTAAGACAACTGGATGCCTGATGTTGGCTGCCTGACAGTGGTTATAAAACACTTCTTTGACACAAGTGTTTTAATCTCCTGGTAACAGGCTTTGATGGTTGCTTATTAAAGCTTAACCATCATTCAGTTTGTCAGTGTCTGCAGGGTCAAAAATCTGTCAGTCTGGCCCAAGTACCACATTTGAATGTTGTGACATATGAGTTAGAAAAAAAAATTAGATGTGCAAGAAAAATTCAGAAATGTCACAATCCTAATCAGTGCATGTCAGCAAGTCTGTCTTTTACAAAGTATGTGTAAAACACAGAAGCTATATGTTTGGTTCTGATAGAGGTGTAGCTAAGTTGGGGCAAACAGGGCAGATGCCCTGACTGTTAAGTATTGGGGGCACAATCAGTTTAGCTGAAATCAGGGAAAGGAACCTGTTTTTTGCCTGCATATCAGGGGATTGCACTGAGCATCAGGATAGCTAGCCACACCTCTGGGTTTTGATGGTGCTTTGAGGATTGTGATCTGAACAGGAGTAAGCAAAGAGCACAGCAATTTTGCAGTTGCACTTTGGGGAGAATGATGTAATATCCTTCCAAATTTCATTAGCATTAAGTAGTGAGAGAGTTAAATTTACAGTTAGTGAAATGCATGAATAATTGTCTGATTACATTTTTGAAGTTTGCAGTTTATGAAATGCATGTAGAATTGTATCAGATAGAATATTTCCTGATGTTCTTTGGGGGTTTTAGTAGCTCCTTATGTCATGTAGTTAAAGGTTTTGATGGCGACTGACACTATCCAGCTTCATGACTGTTGTAAAGTTCACTCCAAGGAGAGATACTCTTACTGCTGGTGAAATACAGTCAAGTATTTTAGCTTGATTAGGTGGGTTAAGTACAGATTGTGCTCCAACAGTGCATGGTGGCTGGTAAAAGAAAAGTTCTAATTTTTTTTTTTTTTTTTTTTAAAGGAGAGAATGCACAAACTCTTGAAAGTGTATGAACTTCTAGGAGGAGAAGAAGATATTGTTAGCCCCACCAATGAGCTCATCAAGGAGGGCCATATCTTGAAACTTTCTGCTAAGAATGGGACAAGCCAGGAACGATACCTAATACTGGTAACTTCACAGGACACTTTTGTATGTAATACAAGGAAAGGTTGAATAACAGCTAATATAATCATTAGCTTTAGTCAGTACAACTCAGCACTGCTTATCTCAGGCCTTTTCTTGTAAGGCATTATTGCTTTGTAATGACTTGTAAGAACATTTGCTGTATACTGCTGAATAAATTGTAGAGGTCAGCTGCAACACGACCCAGTCTTGAAGCTCAAGGCAGGTAGAAGAGAGAAAAAGTGCTGTGGGTTACTGCATAGTGATGATTCTTGGGATATTTGATGCAATGATATACAGTTAACTTTTGCTAAAGACGGCTATTTTAGGGCAATATGACAAGCTGATGTACATTGTAGTATCTATGTACTATGATAGACAACTGTGAAAGTGATAAAGTGTAACCTCCTCTGTTAGCTATAAAAGTCAAGAAGTATAACCTCTTCTGTATCTTTTCTTGTTGCAGTTCAATGATCGTTTATTGTACTGTGTTCCAAAGTTGCGCCTCATTGGGCAGAAATTTAGTGTGCGGGCAAGGATTGATGTAGATGGAATGGAGGTAAGTACATTAATTTTAATGTACTCTGTGAATTCACAAGTGCTCTGTGTTTCTCTGTGGGTGTTCATCTATGCCCTCGGCCAAAGCTGTGAGAACAGGAAGCAGGAATAAGTGCATGCATATGTGTGTGTTCGTGTTCAGCATCGTACTTATTCCAACTATTTCTGACAGTGTTTTATTTTGAGAATAGCACCTGGCATTGGATGTTTTTTCCCTATTCTGCACTGTGAGATGCAGTTTATGGTGTTCCTAGCACAACACTATTCAGAAATCCAGTGGCATGGATCGGTTAATTTTCTTTGGGATATAGCCTCAGCTCAGTTCATTGTTTGTTGTGGCCATGAAAATCTTGTATAACGCATCCATCCACAACCCCTTTTTCCCATTTTTGCACAGGGGGTTGCAAATGGGACTGACTTTTCCTTTAAAAAAAGCAGGCTTATGAAGTGTAAACCTAGAGCTGTAGTTTTCAATGCTCACCCATAGTTTGTCCTGTGGCCATCTGCTCCATATGTGGTTTGAGGCCCCCTATTGAAATATTTCGAATGCTGGCACACCAAAAAAAAAAAAAAGGTTGAAACTGTAGAAAAGAGCAAATCTTGAACATCATTCTTCTCCTTTAACTTGCTTTTTGCAAAGGAGGGACAAATCCTCCTTGAACCCCTCACACACTCAAACCTACATATACCAACTGTGAGACTGATGTGTCTGAGAAAAGGGAATGTTCCAAGAAGTGGCCATCTCGGACGTAGTATATGTGAATCCATTATTTCGACCATTGAGTCTCCATGCTTTAGGACTCACTGTATCAGTTCCTGACATTTCAGATGATTACATTGGTCTCTGGCTTGAAGCAAAAAAATGTAACATATGACCACGAACTTACCGCTGGGCTTTGCATGGAGAAATTGAAGTGCAAACCTAACACATGCATTGATCTGTTTGTTAGTTGCCGTGAACCATACCAACACACAGTTCAATTCATTTTGACTTTTTCTTCCAGGTAGCATAGAAGGCAATGCAGTAAAAATGAATGCAGAAATTAAACTTATTAAAAACCTTTCCCTAAAAGAAAGAAAAAAAAAAAAACAGCTCAGCTGTGCTTCCTAGACTGAACAGTAAAAGTCTGATCGCGTAGCATGACATGGGAAAATAATTAAAAGGTTATGTCTGATTTTGTTTTAATAGCTCAAAGAAAGTAGCAATGTGAACTTACCTCGGACATTTTTGGTGTCAGGAAAACAACGATCGCTGGAACTTCAAGCCAGGTAAGCAGCATCATAAGTTCAGAGATTTTCTTGTCACCTGTTTGCGTATCACATTGTTTTTGAATAATTTTAGTGAAGCGTTTAACTTTGCTATGCGTATTCATATATTTCAAAGTTTTGTAAGTCATTTAGTTACAAATATGTTCCAGTCATTTTTTTCTGTTTTTAATGTGTACTTTAAGCAAAAGATTACTGGGTTTTGTTTTGGCTTTGTTGTGTTTTCTAGGTGCCAAGTTTTTGAATGCATTTGGGCTGGATATGGCTTTAGTTGCCAAATACATATCTCACCTATGGGAAAAGTAGAGAGTTTTTGAGTGGCCCCAAAACTCATAGTTTCAGTTTTGGATGTGTTTAAAAGTAATTTCTTATTTATAAATAAATTAGTGAGTCAATGAAGGTAATTTTCTAGTTGGGTTTTATTTCTGAAATTGAGCAGTAAGACCTGTAATGAACCATGTTTTCAGCGTAAAGAAAAATGTATAGTTGGAGAATGTCAAGGGTAAGAATGTGTATGAAAATGAGTACTAGGAGAGGTACTAAAACAGAACCTTCTGGAACATCTTTACTTAAAGAGATGTATGCAAAGGAAGACCTGATCTGACTTAAAAAAAAAAAAATACCAATGGAAGAATTCAAGAACCAAGTGGATGCATTAAAACTAGCATCTACAGCCAGCAAGTGGTAATATATTAATGGCTGAACTACCAGATCTAAGGCTGTTATTAAATTTGCAGATATTGCACTGGTGAGTCATACTTGTCCACATTGAGAAGTATATTATTAAGCAAAGAGTAATAGTTGTGGTTGGACCATTCCAGAAGCATTGTTACCTTATGAAAGAGTCTGTATTGTTGTTTGTATTCTGAAAATGTACTTATAAATATGTTGAATTTGATTTTGGATGTAGGGAGGGGATTACTGAAGCAGATTTCCTAATGGCTATCATAACATTTTGCAGATATTTTGCAGGAGAGATGTGATACTGTCTGAGCTATGCCTCACAAACCATGATGGTATATTGTCTGAACCTTGGGAATCATCAAGGAGGAAGCTGTTCAAGACATGTTGTGTTTCTTTGTTTTTTTATATGTTAATTAAAAGAATGGTGGGATTAGAGGGGTGGTCCGTGTTAACACACACTAGGAATTGTAGGCAGAGGGGGTGGTCCATGTTAACACACACTAGGAATTGTAGGCAGAGGGGTGGTCCATGTTAACACACACTAGGAATTGTAGGCAGAGGGGTGGTCCGTGTTAACACACACTAGGAATTGTAGGCAGAGGGGTGGTCCGTGTTAACACACACTAGGAATTGTAGGCAGAGGGGTGGTCCGTGTTAACACACACTAGGAATTGTAGGCAGAGGGGTGGTCCGTGTTAACACACACTAGGAATTGTAGGCAGAGGGGTGGTCCATGTTAACACACACTAGGAATTGTAGGCAGAGGGGTGGTCTGTGTTAACACACACTAGGAATTGTAGGCAGAGGGGTGCGCCATGTTAACACACACTAGGAATTGTAGGCAGAGGGGTGCTCCATGTTAACACACACTAGGAATTGTAGGCAGAGAGGTGGTCCATGTTAATACACACTAGGAATTTGTAGGCAGAGGGTTGCTCCATGTTAACACACACTAGGAATTGTAGGCAGAGGGGTGGTCCGTGTTAGCACACACTAGGAATTGTAGGCAGAGGGGTGCTCCATGTTAACACACACTAGGAATTGTAGGCAGAGGAGTGCTCCATGTTAACACACACTAGGAATTGTAGGCAGAGGGGTGGTCCATGTTAACACACACTAGAAATTGTAGGTAGAGGGGTGGTCCATGTTAACACACACTAGGAATTGTAGGCAGAGGGAAAACTGTGGAGACCCACAGATTTTTTTTTTACAACTAGTAAGGATATTTATTTATTGCTGTAATTGTTTTAGGCTTTTCGGATAGTACGTGTTATTTATACTTGTAGCAGTTAGTTTTACTTCTAAGTCAAATTCAGATTTTGATACATTGAAGTCCATTTAATGCTGGTGTAGTTGTTCTACCTGATTTGTTAAATATTGGTGTAATCTGCTTAAACTGCAGACCTTATGTCTTCAAAGGCACTGATGAATGTGAGGCAGTCATGAAGAAGGACCCCTTCAGGGTGCTAGACATATTAAGAGCATGGGGGAAGAAATGAAGGATTAACAGGACTAAGTACAGTTATTGCTCATGAGAGAAAGGACATGCAAATATTCATAGGTTCGTTGGGGTTTACTAGGCTACTGACCACTAGGGCCATTTTATTCCTAGTCATGCATCCCAAATCTCTGACAAGTTCTGGTACACTTGTTAAGCATAAGCAGGATCTTTGAAAGTTAACATTTACAAGCAGGTACTTGGAAGATGAACCATTTACAGGCTGTGTCCATTAAAGTTATAGGTGCCAAACCAGGGGTGAATTTCCGCCTCTCCATCCAGTTGTCCAAGTTATACTTGAATTGGGTTAGGGAGAAACTCTGCTTCACATGGATGGGATGGTGCCTGTTCCATAGATGAGGCAGTCTCTGGGATACATACCTGTGTAGCCAGCAGGTCCTGTTTATGTCACAGGTAAGGTTTAAGTCTTTAGAATGGGAAATTCTGATGCTGTTCGTTTTGTGGATATGCAGGAGGTTCATCAGATTGGGATTTGATGATGCCTTGTTTGCCAGGCATAGATCCCCCCCCCTTCAACAGCTTGTAGTAGACAGCCTCAGTAAGAAGCTGAGATCCCTTATAAGATCCTCCAAAGCTATCTACAAAAACAAAATTGACTCTAATTCTAAGGACAACCACAAAGCATTCTATAGCTATGTCAGGAATCTCGATGGCAACACCCACATCTGCTCTGAGTTACAGCACAATGGCGCAAAAATTACAGAACCAACTGATATTACCAACATCCTGGCAGATAGTTGCAGTGCTAACTTTACCCCCCTCTTACCCTCTAAAGGGCCCATATCTATACAGGAAGAATGCAGAGTCCCTGTAATCACAATTACGCAGGTAAAAGCTGCACTCTCTAAAGCCAAAAACACAGCATCCATGGGGACCGGACAACATCCCAGGCTGCGTTTTACACGAACTTCAGAATGAACTGACTCCTCACTTAAGCACCATGTTCAATAATAGCCTCGCATCAGGCTTTGTGCACACTGGATGCTGCACAGCAACAGTTATCCCACTCCACAAAGGGGGAGCCACCACTGATCCCAGGAACTATCAACCTATTAGCCTGACAAGCCTGGTCTGCAAGGCCATGGAATGTATCATCATGCAACTCAAACAAAGACATTGTTAACCTCCAAACTCTGGATCCCACCCAGTTCAGGTTTGTGAAAGGCAGATCATGCCTCCTGTACCTGATCAACTTCTTTGAGGTAGTCACCAAAGCCGTAGATGAGGGTAAGGTGATTCACACAGCCTATCTTGACTTCGCCAAGGCTTTCGACACTATCCCCCATTCTGGAATTTTAGCTAAAGTCACTAAACTAGGTGTAAATCTCTACGTCACAAGATGGGTTGCCAGCTGGCTCACTGACAGTACCCACACTGTAAAAGTTGCAGACTCCAAATCTGACCTCAAAGCAGTGACAAGTGGAGTACCACAGGATTCCATCCTGGGACCTCTCCTGTTTGGTATCTACTTCTCTGAAGTACAGGCTAACACAGAAGACCTCTGGCTAACGAAGTTCGCCGATGACTGCAAACTAGGAGCCCTAGTCAAGTCCCCAACTGATGTGGAAATCCTACAGAAGGGCCTTGCTGAGACAAATGCCTGGTGTCAGAGCCATGGCCTCAAGCTCAGTGCCAAAAAGTGCAGTGTCATCCCCTTTGGTAAAAACTCTGTACCTATGAACTACCACATAGGCAGCAATCTACTAAACACCGAATGTGTGATAAGACCTTGGGACCCAGGTGGACAGTAGTCTCTCCTTTGATAGTGACATTGCCACAGTAGTCAGGAAGTCCTTCTACGTGGCGCATCTCATCATAAAAGAGTTCTCATTCAGGAAAAAAGAGGTCGTTGTTCCCCTCTACTCGACACTCATTAGACCCATTATAGAGTACAATGCCCCTTTTGGAATGTACCTGACAAGACATGTGCAGCAGCTGGAAAGGCCACAGAAGTACCTCACAAACAGGATTACTGGCCTCAAACAAATGCCCTACACTGACCATCTCAAAAAACTCCAGCTTTACTCTGTAGCATATTGCCTACTCTGAGGTGATCTCTGCCTAACATGTAAAGCTATGTCAAACCCAGAGCTGTTGGACATGCTACACCTAAAGAAATCCCAATCCCTCCAAGCTACATGCTCTAGGGACCTAAACCTTGTCACCACAATAAACAGGACATGCTGGAGGGATAGATTCCTGTCCCAGATACTTCCCATATTCTGGAACAGGCTACCCATCTATGTCAAGCAAAGTTCTAAATTAGCACTCTTCAAGAAAAATTTTGATGAGTGGATGGGAAATAGGAAATACACCCCGGGGATCACTTCTGTGTCTCTGCTTGACTGTGGCAAGCCAGGGAACCTTGTTGGCTAGACTTACGTAGACCCTTGGGCTGATAGCCTAGTACCTTTCTATGAACCTGTGAACCTATGGGACAGTTTACATAGGAGACGTTATTTATACCCTGTGTTCTTTTAGTGAGAAACCTCTATGGACATTGTAATTGTGGGTTGTACCTTGTTAGGTACATACCAAAGGGGGCATTGTACTCAATGACATGCCTTATGAATGCCAAATACAGCGGATCTATAACCTCCTTGGACCTAGATGCCAAGCTTTCCTTTGTACATCACACAACATAGAATGATTTTCTCACTGCCATAGACATGTGATGGTCAAAGGCTAGATTACTGTCTTAGTGTGTTCCTAAGTCCGTAACTACTGGGTCAACTTTTAGAGTTGTGTTGTCAATATGATAGTTATCAGGGATGCATACTATTATGCATTTCTTGGTAATTAGTTTTAGTCCATGGCTCTGACACCAGTTGTTTGTCTGTTGCAGCCCTTGGGGAACATTAGTGTCAGTGGGGGAATTCTATGACTGCTGATAATTTGCAAGTTTCTGCAAATTTGGTCAGCCAGGGGCCCTTGATATTGGCTTTCACTTCAGAGAAGTAGATACCAAAAAGGAGCAGTCCCAGGACCTATCCCTGAGAGACTGTGCTGGTGACTGGCCTCTTTGTAGAGATGAACTCTCTAATTCTAACTTCTGGCATCTTGTCTGTGAGCCAGGTGATATAGGCGTTTATACCTAACCTCTTGAGTTTGTCAACAGTACATGAGTGGGGTATTGTCACATGCCTTGGTGGGGTCAAGATAGGCATTGTGAACCATTTTGCTCTCATCCATTACATTGGTGTCTTTCTCAAAGAAGTACACGAGGTTGAGTAGGCATGACTTGCCCTTGGCTAAACCAGACTGGCTTGGGTGCAGTATCTAGAGGTTTCCTATGTCATTGTTGTTAATTTCCATGATTCCTTCTATGACTTTGGTGAGACTTGTGGATCTGTAGTTTCCAGGGTCTATAGACATCCCGCCTTTGTGCAAAGGGATGATGGTTGCTGTTGTCCATTCATGAGTCATGAAACCAATTTGGATGCTACAGTTATAGTGATTCTAGAGGGCCTGATATGTCATGTTTCTCACTATTTAGAAGGCAGCCTGTGATACTGGCCCATTGATGCAGTGCTCCTGGCCTTAGAGAGCACTGAGGACCTATTTCCTAGTGATAGCAGGGGGAGTTGTATTTGATGGTATTTTCTGAGGGGATGATGGGGGACAGATGGGTAAAGTTAGAGCTGAGTTTGTTTGCTATATCTTCTGGCTCAGCATAGGTGGCTGCATTAACGATGGTTGAGTTCTGCACACAATTGTGTATTGTCTTTGAGGCTGCAGACATAACTAAAGAATGCCTTTTGGGTCGTCCTTGGCCTGTGAGGCCCAATTTAATTAAAATTTAGTTTTGGTAGACTTTTTCGTGCGAGTTGCTGATTTAGTTTGAGAGCACTTTTATCCTGCTGGGTGCTACATCTCCTAATTTTTGTCACGATTTTCTTCCTTCGGTTATACATCCTATTGATGTGATTCCACCAGGGTGGCTTGTTTTTTTGAGTTAGTTCTGTAGTTATTCCTAGTGGGCATAGCTGCCTTTATACAACTATTAACTCATTATTTCCAATGGAGCTCTGGAGGTTTGCACTGTAACTTCCAATGGGAGTAACTGAAGCTTTTTTTTATAAAATCAAACTGTATCTCTCATACTTCAAACAAATGTTCATATCTTTGGAACCATAGGGATTAGTACAAAACTGTAAATGTTAAACTCTTCAGCACAAATTATTTTTTATACTGATGGTATTTTGTAGACTCTAGGTCTAAAATTGGATTTTTTTTAAGTCACAGTAAACACAGAAACTATTAAATGTATAATATTTTGTACACGAATTACAGTATTTCAGCAAAGTATTAACAAAACATGAAGTTTTATGACAATATAAACAAATATACAAAACAATATATTTATCTGTGCTGCACAGAGATCAACTATCAATACAGTTATGCTTGCCTTTATGTAAACTTTAAGAGTAAAACTTTTAATACTTTGTATGTAGCATGGTTTTGGAATTATTAATGCAAATATGTAACGAGCAGTATATGACACCTAGAGGCGTCAGTACGATGTAACTGCAGAAACACCTGGAGGCATCACCAGGCTGTAATGAGTTAACATGTTTTTAAAGGATCTCATTGAGCAATTCTCTGTAAACGGCAGTGTTGTCAGGGTTTAGAGAGCTTGAAAATTTTTGCCAAGATATCACTTAATAGTAGGACATTAGCCTTTGAGTAGTGCCTGAACATTCCAGGATTAGCTGCATTTCCGGGTTTTATTTTTTAATTCAAACGAGACTGTTTTGTTGTCTGACCTTACCAGAGAGGACATTAATGTAGGGGTGTGTAAAGCTCTCCAGTGTTGGTGAGGACCATATCCAGTATGTTTGTGCCCCTGTTCAGTGTGTTGACAATCTGCTCCAGGGAGTTGGTGTTTACAAAATCCAGGAATCTCTGTGTCTGCACGTTTGGTGTGGTATATGATTTCCAGTTACTACCAGTGTAATTAATATCAGCCATAAATATGTTGTTGGGTTGGATGGCAAGTGTTTCCTATAAGCTTAAGTACATGTTATGGGTTTCCTGCATCGTAGGGGAGACTTATAGGTTTATAGGAGATTACTAGGCTAACGGCTTAAGATCCCTTAGATGCCTAGCCAATCTAATGTGATTTTACCCAATATGTGGCCCTTGTGGGCAAGAGGATGGGATGTATTTGTGCATGTTCCTTTTCTATTTTGCAGATTGCTCCTGTCCATAAGGGACATAAGTACTACCCCAGGTGTGAATTTGTGATTCCCTATCCATTGGTCCAAACAAGTCTAAGTTTAGATCAGGTGACCCTAGTGCTGTTTGACTTGCAGATGTGTAGGAACTCCATCTGGGCTGGATTTGTGAGTGCCTTTGTAGGTCAGGCATAGACCACCCCTTAATATTCAGAAGGAAACAGAGGAAAGGGATGGGGATTTTAGTCTCTCCACATAGAACATGTTGTTTACACCCTATATTTTCTTTGTGATGTACCCCAGAGATAACTCCAGCTGCTGTGTCTAGTCAAGTACATGCCAAATGGCACATTGTACTCAATTATTGGTCTAATGAAGGCTGAGTACAGTGGGGACTGTAAGTTTCTTGAATCTGGATGCCATACCTTTACTTATAAGTTGTGCCACGTAGGACTTCCCTCACCACTGTGGACACATGGCTGTCAAAGTTCTTGCCACTACCTATTTGTGGACATAGATGTTCTTCATGTTTCACTGTTCATTACATTTGGGTTGTCTGCTTTGCAGTAGCCCTCAGTCGGCTTGATTAACAAAGACTTGTGTCCTACGTTGGTTGCTGTCCCATTTTCCATGACATCAGGTCGTCAGGGTTATAAAACATGCAGTCAATGCCTTTACATCAGTCTTTCTTGCTGTGTGGTGCCCGAAGCAGAAGCAGTTTGCAAGTGATGGTCGGCCGACTCCTGAAATTTTCATTTTCAAGTTTCAGAACCGAAGTCTTCAACTAAAGCTAAGTACCCCATTGGGGAAACTTTTTCTTGCTCCTTACTGATGTCAGTAAAAGTTAATAATTGCATTAGTTGTGGAAAGCAAATACCTCACAAAGATTTTCATTCGTACTGTATTCCTTGCCTAGGCCCTGACCACAACGTGCCTTGCTGTCGGTTTTGTGCTTTATTTAAACAGTGCACTATCCATTGTCTATATATTTTCGCTTTTAAATATTTTGGTTCTCGGTTTAATTATCCAGAAATGTCGGCGGTTAGCCTTCCGACTACAGGGATTCCGAAAAAACGCAAAGATAAAGACAGGCCGCCGAGGTCCAAAGCTGCTGACGACACTTCTCCTAAGCCATTCGCCAGTTCGCCAGTACTCAGTGAGGCGCTTTCGCAGCCCCTGATACCCACTACTTCTGACTCGCAGGCCTCTAATGAGACTCATTCGGAGTCCGGTATGCCGCGAGATGCTTCAACTGTGGAACCTGCAGATTTCTCTAGCTTGGATGGGTCCGGAGCTGCTGTGCAGGCATTGGCTTCTGAGCGTGTATTCAGGCCTATGGACTTGCATATTAAACCGAAGCCTCCTTTTTCATTTAGGCCAAAATCTCAAACCATGCCTAAGAAACCAAAGCCCAGGCCGCATGCTTAGGCCTCTATGCCTAAAAACAAATGATAAGAATGACTGAAGATCTTATAACTCTAATCAGGGGAAGCCAACCTCCCCCTTCTAAGAGACCTAGGGCTGAAGTTGTTTATGAATCTTCTGAACAGGATTCTGATTTTTTTTTGATTCTTCTGATGATCTGGATTTGCCCTTATCTGCTTATCAGGATTCCGATGCAGAGGACTCTATTCCATCTGCTTCCCCTCCAGAGGATTTTTCTTTTGGTGAAACCTTGCATACTGTAAGGGAGCATTTCCACTGGGAAAGCCAGGATTTTTCTGATTCTAAAAAGAGGCTTAGGGATATTTTACTCCTGCCTCAGCATAGGCCTTTAGCTATACCTCCTGTACTAGACATTGTTGATGATGCCTTTTCAGAATCTAGTTTATCCTCTGATTCTTTGCCTCTTGCTCCCAGAAAACCTGACTGATATTACAGGGTTCCTGATTCTCAAGTTCCTTTTTAAAAATCCTATTGCGGATCCAGAGACTGTTTCACAGGGACCCAAGTGCATTAAGGCTTCTACTGCTAAAAATCCTACCCCCTCTGATAGAGACTCTAGGGCGCTAGATTGATTATGTAAGAAAGTTTACACTTCTGCAACCTTGGCCATTAGGGCTTTAAACTGCCAGTTTCATATGTTAAAATATCAACAACATGTTACTGGATTGCTTAAACAGAAAATTATGTTAATGCCTGACTGTGCTGAAAATAAAAAATTACAGGATTTAATGCATTCTGCTGAACAGGTTGGAAAACATACTTTGCAATGTGGTTTTGATTAATTAGAGGCCTCTTGCAGGGCTGCTGTTACTTGGGTCTGTGCTCAGAAGGCATGCTTGGCTTAAGGAGCAATCTTTGCAAGATCATGTTAAAGCTAAATTGTTGGATGCTCCCTTAAATCAGGACCGCCTGTTTGGCAACAAGGCTGAGGAAGTTCTTAAAAAGATGGAAGATAAAGCTAAATTTATGCAAACTGTTAAAGATTTCTTACAAGTTCAGCCTCCTAGATTTAGTAGGCACTGGCCATCTAAAAATTGGTCCTTTCCAGCCCCTTCCAGGTCTTCTCAAGCCAAACCCAGACACAGCAGAAAACCCAGGTTCTAGTCCCAAGGGGGACACAAGACTAGGCAGTGGGGGGTTTCTGCACCCAAACCTGGGAGCAGCAAAACTCCCCCCATGGAAAACCATCTCAATGACTTGCTTTTAAGACTTCCAAGCACTTCCCAACTGAATGCCCCTTTAGGCGGAAAGATTGGTCTGCAGGCCAAAAACTGGGAACTCATTACCCAGGACAAATGGGTTCTAAATATAGTGTCCCAAGGATACAGATTTCATTTCCACACGTTACTAACACCAAGTGGGTGGCCAGATCTACCCCAAATCATTGGGCAGAGGCCCAAAATCAGGTACTCTCTCTCTTAAACATGGCGGCTATTCAGTTAGTACCAGAAGAGGAAAAGGGACAAGGTTTCCATTCGAGACTTTTCCTAGTACCCAGAAAAGGCAATACATGGCATCCTATCCTGGACCTTTCCATTCTAAACACCTTTCTGGTGATTCCAAAATTCAAAATGCTGACTCTTCACCAGCTGCTTCCTATGCTAGGCAAGGATGCATGGTTGGCAACACTGGATTTAAAAGAAGCATACCTGCACATCCATATCAGGGAGTCTTGCAGAAGATACCTACGCTTCAAAGAAGGCTACATGCACTATCAGTTTTCTACACTACCCTTTGGCTTATCTACTGTGCCCAGGGTATTCACAAAATGCCTAGCTCCAGTCATTGCATTTTTCAGGCAAAGAAATATTCAAATATACCCATACCTGGACGATTGTCTAATTCAGGCAGAAAGCAAGGACATTCTCTTCAGTCATCTGGCCTTTGTTCAAAGGGTACTGACTTGTCTGGGGTTCACCATAAATGAAAAGAAATCCCACTTGGTACCCTGTCAACAAATTATATACCTGGGAGCAAGCTTGAATACAACTTCCCAGATGGCTTTCCTCACGCCAGAGAAATGGATACATTTGACAACTTACTTCAAACAAGTGGCCACAAAAACCCAGCTATATGCAAGGCAAATACTGCAAGCGTTGTGGTTCATGGCCTCATGCATTCTTCTAATTCCATATGCAAGGCTGCATATGAGGAAACTGCAATGCTATCTCAAAAGCCTATGGTGTCAACATTTGCAGGATCTGGAAGCAAGGATTCCTATCATACCTTGCCTACGCTTAGAGTTCCTTTGGTGGGCAGAGGACTGCCATTCACATTACCTCCTGCCAAACAAATCTTAACAGACGCATCAGAGTATGCATGGGGGGGGGGGGCTCACCTGGCAGGGAAGTGCATTCAGGGAAAATGGAACCCAGATCAAATGCACCTGCACATAAATCAAAAGGAAATTTTAGCTGTACAGAATGCCCTGACAGCCTTTAAGGACCACATTCTTCCAGGACATCTAATGGTAAAGACAGAAAACACCACTGTCATGTGGTCCATAAACAAGCAGGGGAGTACACATTCTTACCCCCTCTGCAGACTAGCCATGGCATTGTGGAACACAGCCTTGCGCTACCAAGTGAATCTGCAAGCTCAATTCCTGCCAGGAAAACTAAATACACTGGCAGATGGACCAAGCAGAAACCTCATTGACCCACATGAATGGAAACTGGAACCAAGGATTTTCAACATGTTGACTGGCAAGTGGGGGAGTCCAGATATAGACCTGTTTGCCTCCCCCCAGAACCATCAACTGGACAAATTTTGCACAAGGATTCCCCACAAGCAAGCTTGGAAAGTGGATGCTCTATCCTTCAGCTGGAAAAACCTATCAGTTTATGCCTTTCCTCCTCTGCCTCTGCTCACCAAGGTGCTACTAAAGATCAAACAGGACAAGCCAAGGACGATTTTAATTGTACCAGACTGGCCTTGCCAACACTGGTACCCACTCTTGGCTCCATGGCACCTGTCTCAGACTCCTTCCCTGTTGACTCAGCAGGAAAACCAGATTCTGCACCCTCAGCTGCAAACCCTGAACCTAGCAGCCTGGCTAATTACCTAATCTCTCCTTTACCATCCCTCAGTAAATCACTGATGGATATCATTTTAGAGGTAAGGAGGCCTAGTACTAGAAAATCTTATGCTGCAAAATGGAAAAGATTCTGTGCTTTGAACCAATCTCAAGGAATGAACGCAGCAGTGCCTAATTTACCTCAAATTCTACAATACTTAATTGAGATGCTTCATAAGGGCTTGTCTTTTTCCTCCATCAAAATTCATACCTCAGCCATTTCAGCTCATTATAGCACAGAGCCTCCCCTCTTCTCTCACCCACTGCTCAAGAAGTTCCTCAGAAGGGACAAAAATCTAAGGCCACCCAGGAGAGCTCCAACTCCAGCCTGGGATTTTACCTTTGTCTTGGAGAAACTCACTCTTCCTCCCTTCGAGCCAGCTGCTACTGCAGATTTAAAATGTATTTCCTGGAAAACAGCTTTCCTTTTGGCAATCACTTCTGCAAGAAGGGTATCTGATTTACAGGCCCTTGTGGCAGTGGAACCTTTCATCATCTTTCGTGCGGACAGGGTGTCCCTCAGAACCAATCCCTCCTTCATGCCCAAGGTGGTATCCATTGTGGCTCTTAATCAGTCCATTCATTTGCCTACGTTCTTCCTAACCCACAGAACAATGGGGAACAAATACTGCACTCTTTAGATGTGCACAGACAGCTTAGATTCTACTTGGACAGGACTAAACCTCAAAGGAAATCTGAACAGCTACTGGTGGTATTTGCTGCAGGGACAGAGGGGAAAGTTGTTTCAAAATGGATAGGCCACTGCATTCATTTCTGCTATAAACACCATGGAAAACCTATCCCACGGGGCATCAGACCCCATTAAACCAGGGCTGCATCCACATCTACAGCCTTTCTCAGGGGAGTCCCTACTAGGGACATCTTACAAGCTGCTCCCTGGAGTTCTGTACATACTTTCACCAAGCATTACCATTTGCCAATTTTCTCTAAATCCAGGGCTGGTTTTGCCACTGCAGTCCTACAGGGCCTTATAGCTGGTCCTAATTCTATTTAAATTCTGCCTCCCAACCTTAGCTTTGGGAATCTACCTAAATGTAATGACTGCAACAGTGAAACACGAAGAACATAGTACAGTTGTGTACAGTTACCATAAATGTAGATGTTGGAGTGTGTTCAGTGTTGCAGTCCTGGTTACCCTCCCTCCAGCCCCCTTTTCTTCCTTTGGCTATACCTCTACTCTCACTTACTATGCTCTAAAAGCTTTTTGGTTTATTTGCTTTTCTGTTGGAGGTATATCCTTGTATTTATATATTTAATTGCTTCCCATTAGGGGGGGCACCTGACATCTGGGGCAAGAAAAACTGATGTAATGGCGTCGGCTGCATGTTTTATACCCCTGACGACCTGACGTCATGGAAGAAGGGACAGCAACCAACACAGGACCTAAGACCTTTTTAATCAGGCCAACTGAGGGCTACTGCAAAGCAGATAACCCAAATGTAATGACTGCAACAGTGAATACACTCGAACATCTACATTTATGGTAAGTGTACACAACTGTACTTTCTCTCACCTCTGACTCTACTTAGGGGTGTGCTGTTGATGTTATAATTTAGGGTATTTATTTGCATTTGTTTACCGGGAGGGTCAACTGGGCCATAGTGAGCCCATTTTCAGTGGAGGCCTGGGGAGAAAAGCTACATATTAACAAGCACATACAATAGAAGTGTCACAGTCAAATACCCAAGTTGAGAGTCTCAGTTGAATAAACAAAGGTAAAAACCTGACATTAACAACTACATTCGTTACAGTACAGTATAAGAAATACAGTTGAACACGTCAGATGTCACAGTTAAATGTACGAAGATAAACATGTTAATAATTTAACTTCTAGTAATGCAGTAAGCATACTAACAACTTGTGAAGATACGTTCTGCAAGGTGTATCTGAAAGTACATTGTGAGAGCACATGTCAATCATATCAAATCAGAAGTGCAACATAGAAGTGCATATCAATATAGTTATCAAATAGGCATTATGACATAGTAGGCCCAGATGATATTTTTATGAGTAGTCATAGGATCATAGGAGGTTACTAGGCTAACAGCCCCAGGGCCCTTACAAGCCTAGCCAAGTTCAACCTGTGTTCTCAAGGGTGTCTGGTTCAAGCAGACACTAAAATCCCTGTCCAAGAATGACACAAGTGGACCCCCGAGTGAATTTCCGTTTACCCGTCCAATTATCCAAATTGTGCTTAAATAGGGCCAGTGACGGTCTTTGTTTAAAAGGAAGCCTGTTCCAAAGGTATGGCAACCTCTGTGAGACAAATCTGTCTGTCCAGCAAATTCTGTTGATGTCTCACATACCAGGTTAAGGTCCTTTGAGTGAGTAACCTGTGTGTTGTTTGTCTTGCGAATGTGCATTTCCATTAAAGCTGGATCAGAGATTGCCCTATATGCAAGGCACAAATCGCCTTTAAGCAGTCTGTGTTACACAGAGTAAAGTGACAATGATTTCAGTCTGTCTGCATCACACAGGTCTTGAAGGACCTGAACTTTCTTTGTAAGGAACCTTTGCGGTCTCTCCAATTGCTGCAGGTGTTTGGAACGGAACATACCAAAGGGAGAGTTGTACTGTATTATTGGCTTGATGAGGGAAGAGTACAGGGGATTATAACCTCTCTTTTTCTAGAGGCAATGCCCTTAGTTATGAGATGAGCAATACAGAATGCCCTTCTTACCACTGTGGAGACATGGTGATCGAAGTTAAGCTTGCTGTCCACCTGTGTGCCCAGATGTCTCACCACGGACTGTGTGGTTAGGGTATTGCTATTGATGTAGTTTATAGGAACATCACCCTTGCCAAAGGGGATGATGATGCATCATCATCCCCTTTGGCAGAGGTGATCCCGAAGGGGATGATGATGCATTTTTTTGCATTAAGTTTAAGACCATGACTTTGGCACCAGTCATTAGTCTGCATAAGACCTTTTTCCAGGATACTGACATCGCTAGAGGTTTCAGTGATTGGTCCCAGTTTGCAGTCATCAGCAAACTTGACAGTCACAGTCCTTTAGTTTTAGCTTGTACTTCAGAGAAGTAGATTCCAAACAGTAGGGGTCCCAGAACCAATCCCTGTGGAACATCACTGGTTATGGGTCTGTTGGAGGATGTGGAGTCCCCTATTTTGACTGGATGATTTTTATCAGTAAGCCAGTTTGCAACCCACTTGACAATGTATGGGTTGATACCCAGCTGGGTGAGTTTATCAATGATGCCTGAGTGGGGGATTGTGTCAAGGCCCTGGCTAAGTGTAGGCAGGCTGTATGCACAGATTTGCCCTGGTTATAGGGCTTTGGTGACTGTCTTGAAGAAGTCCACCAAGTTTAACAGGCAAGATCTCCCACTGACAAAGCCAAACTGGGTCATACTAGTAGGTATAAGAGTTTGACTTGACTGAGAGTAAGTCAATGTAGATGACAGCAGAGGTAAACTGGGGAATCAGGTTTTGAGAGGTGTAGGATTGGTGCATGTGCAGTGCCATAGGGTGGAGAGGTGTTGCCATAGAGACTTTTTGAAAGAAGATGCATTCCTGGTAGTACTTATTGGTAACTGCCATTGTTTGGCAATAGAAAATGAGTACAGCATCTGGCAAGCTGGGAAGGTTTGTTTTTTCTACTTTCAGGAGAAGTTGTTTCTCAGATCTGAGAGGCCTATTTGGGTAGTAGTGAGTAAGTATAGAAGTAAGGGCTGGGCAGTCTGCTGGTTAGAAGATAATTTTGTTTGCTGTAAATTGCAAGTATGTGAGGTAATGTGGGAGTTTGAACCAGTTCAGTAAGTGTAAAGACATCCCAAAGGGTATGATAATTAATTTTTTCACATTTAGTTGTAGGCTATGGTTCTGGCACCAATAATTTGTCTGATCTAGACCCACTGGAAGGATGTCTACATCACTGGGGGATTCTGTGATTGTCCCCGGCTTGCAGTCATCGACAAACTTAGTTATCCAGAGGCCTTCCACATTTGAATTGACTTCAAAGAAGTATATTCCAAACAGAAATGGTCTAGGCACTTAGCCCTGTGGCACATCACTAGTAACTGGCCTCTTGCTGGATCTGGATTCATCCACTTTAACCCATTACCTGAGTGGGGAATTGTGTCAAATGCCTTGACTAGGTCAAGGCAGGTGGTGTGTACTGTTTTACCCTCATCCATGGCCTTAGTGACTTCCTCAAAGAAATCTACCTGATTCAGTAGGCATGACCCGTCCTTGACGAAGCTGAATTGGGTCGGGTCTTGTGTTTCAATGTTTCCAATGCCATTATTTATCAGGTCCATGATTATCCTTTTCATGGCCTTGCATATAAGACTAAACTTATGAGTCTCTAATTTCCCAGGTCAGTAGATGGTGTTCCCCTTTATGCAGAGGGATGACTGTTGCTGTCCTCCACTCTTGTCAGGATCAAGCAAGTCTGGAGGCTGTGGTTAAATAGAGAGCCTGATAAGTCCTGATTTAAGCTGTTTGAGGCAACCTTGGGTATATTGTCAGGCCACACTGAAGTTGTGTGTTTAGCTTAGACAGTGCAGTGGCAACATTTTCTTTGGTGATAATTGGTGATGTGGTGGAGGACATATTTTAGGGGAGAACTGGGGGTGATGGGGAGGTGAAATTTGAGCTGAATTTGTAAGCCAGCAGATTTGCTACATCTTCCAGTTTGAGTATAGGTGATGCCATCTACAATTAATTTGCACATTGTTGGTGGTTGCCCTTAAGATTGTGGACATAACTAAAAAATGCCTTACGGTTATCCTTGGCTTTGGAGGCTATTTTTACCTCGAAGTCTGCTTTTGAGACTTGATTAGTTTCCTGATTTGTTTTGTTTTTGTGTATGCCTCTGCAAAGGTTTCTGTGTTTGGGGGAAGTTGGAAACTAGCTATGCCATCCCTTAATAGGGGGTAATTTACCTTAGGGAAGCTCTGATCTTATCAGTGAAGATGTCACACCTGGCCTTTGGGGGGGGCAGCACTCTCCCATACTTGTGAGTACCAGATCTAGGGATATTTGTTCCCCTACTGGGAGTGCAGACTAGCTGCTCCAGGTCATTTGAATTTACATGTTAGTGGTTGTGTATGCCTCCCACTTAATGGAGGAGTAGTTAAAGTCGCCCATGAGTATGTTATTGGACTGGATGTTGACTGTTTCTAGTAACTTCAGGTATGATGTATAAGTTTCCTGGTTCATGGTGGGGGACCTGTAGCTAGCAAGAATATGGTAATGGATTGTTGTTAGTTGGACATAGAGTAGCTCAAGCATGTCATATTGTGTGACCAGCCTCGAGGTGTACTTATCCTTTATGTCGATACATACACCTCCACCTTTTGCACTTTTGGTGGTTAGAACGTATGAAAGATATTCTAGCCATGCACTGCCAGAGTGCTTTCTATGACTTTGAACCATGTTTCAGTAACTGCATAGATGTCAGCATTCTCCAGGATGATGAGAGCTTCCAGGGAGTGCAGTTTCTTGTTGAGACTCCTAGCATTTAGTTTGTCCTGAGTAGCTATTGTTATGTTGGAAGGTTTGTCTATTTGGCAATGCCTAAAAATGGCTTTAATATGGGTGAATAATGTTTTGGCTGATCTACAAAAGCCCAGAGGTGACAGGTGAAGACCATCCCTGGCAAAACAGTGTGGCCTATCAGCCATGCCATCCCAGGCTGACAAGTACTGCACCCTTTTGGAATGACAGCAGTAGCTAAGCCAACTGTTAAAGCTGATCATTTTCTGCTGGTATTGCGGCATCATTCTTGTAGATGGTAGAAAGCTGCTCAGTGCTAGGCTCTTGCCTGCCTGTGACTCCTATTCTGAGAGTTCAATCATGTCTGTCTTGAAACAGTCCAAGGAGGTACATCTCTAGTCATTCATGCCCACATGGACTATGACCGAGTCATACTGGTACTTAAGGGTAAGTCACCTGAGTGCTTACATGATCTGGTGAATCCTGATCCCTGACAGGCAACTAACTGTAACCTTCCATTTATCCAGCCTAGTAAGAGGGACATCAGCGTGTCTCACAATGGTGTCTCCTTTGACCAGAATATTGGGTTGAGGAGTGTTTTGCCTCATGGGTTTGGTAGCTGAGACATAATGAGATGCAGCTTTGTGTGTTGTGATGATGATTGTCTTGTTTGTGTGCATGCAGAGTTTCTGAAGACTACACCTGAGAGGCCTTTGAGGATTGGGTAAGTTATATGTGAGCACCTCCGGACATGTGGGTCTGTGTCTGTGGTCCTTTGTGGTTGTGGTAAGTGATGTGTGTGAGTCGCTGACAACCTGTTTGTTGTCTTTTGTGTTTGCATGTGAGAATCTAGCCTCCGGTGTCAATGTATAACTACAACCCTCATGTACTGTATTGTCTGTTTGAGAATTAGGTGGTTGTCAGTATACAAAAGGCAGTTGTTACATTGCCTCAGGATGCCCATGTCCTCCAACCTGGATGCCGAGGTAGCAGAAAAGTGCTGATCCATGGTTGCAGGTCCTAGTGTGTACTTGCAAGGGATAAGAGTGGAGAGTGTTTCTAATTGGATGAGAGAAGGGTGCTTACTTGATGTAATCTGCAGCTAACCTAACCAGCAATGCTGCCCAGTGCCCAAACCAGATGCTCTCTGAGCAGCAGTAGTTTGATATAATAAGGTAAGGTAGACCTAAATAGTCCTAATTAAATGCATAAATGCTGCTCAACGGCAAACTAGTTGTCCAGTGAGTAACACAGGACTGGGGTAAAGTTACGACATGTTTTTTTATAGGGAAATTTCAACTTCTGGTGATTGTGTGTATACAAGGTACTAGTAACTGCTGCTGTGTGAAGAGCAGCTCCTTGCAAACATGAGGCTTGTATACAATCAGAAGAAAAGCAAGTTTCTCACTAACTGTGCCCTAAAATCAATCAGTTAAGCACACAATGAGTGTTCCACCAGCAGTTCCCAGCTCAGATAGGAGAAATCAGCCCTCTGTTGCCACAAGAGTGCAGACTTTGACTTTCTTAATGTAAAATGACTGGTTTGGAGCCCACGTGTTAAGGTACCTCAAACAAGTGCCCACTGCTAAGAAACACTATATATAGTATATTTCAGTACAGAACAGGAGCTCTTAGCACTGTTTGAAAATGGAACTTTAAAGAAGTGCAAAAAAACAAATAGCATACTAAACTTTCACGGTATAATGAAAATAAGCATTGTTACCAGATGTAGACATCTACAGGGCACTGGTACAGTGAGCAGCTTCATGCAAACATGCTGAATTTATACCAGCACTGGAAATGCAGAAAACTGACCACTGAGCCCTCTGGAAAATAAAACTAAACGTAGAGCCCTTTTGTGTGCTTCCCAGTTCAGACCAGGTAAACACCTACTGCCACTAGATGAATAATCCTAGTCCTCCTAATGTAAAAGCACAGTCAGAGTGCACAGAGTAAAATGGTATCACAAGCAAACTTAAACTTAAGGAAAGTCAATAAGTATATCAAGATAACAGCAGTGTACTTTAAAAATCTTATAAAAGTGAGTCTTCAGTAAAAATTCTTCACTTTATAGAAATAAACCAGGAACCACTCAATTGTGCAGAATTTATAAGGGCACTGAAAACAAGGTAAACTGATTACTAAGCCCTCCTGCTAATAAAACAACCAAATTCAGGAATCTCTAGTGTTGTTTCCCCAACTGATACAGACCAGGCTACCACCCACTGTCACCAGATGGAAAATACTCTGTTCTTGTGATGTAAAAACACAGAAAAGAACTTGCCAGAGTGTAAAAATACAGTACTTTATCCAACAGCTAGCTAGATAATGAATTCAGAGCAAGTAAGTTAGTAGAACAAACCATGAGAAGCAAAATGTACTTTTTTTTTCAAAATAAGAACAAGGAACGTCAAATAAATAATTCAGGATATAAACAGCGGTATATAAAGGGAGAAGCTTATAAAGCTCAATATACAGTTAGGGTGGGCAGCTTAAAATCACTAAGTTTAAAAAGCAGATCAAAGAATGGTAAGACAGGAGGGAAAAGCAACCAGCAGGGAATTGCCAATAGTGTTTTTGTAATGTTTGCAGGCCTCGAGTCTTATCAGAAAAGACAAAGTCAGATATTCTCTGTGTATTTAAGTACCACTCAAGAAATGAGTTAACCAATAAAAAACAAACAAACAAAAAAAAAACCATGAAATGTGTAGCCTGGTTAATTTTAAGTGTTTATCTGCAGCATAGAACAAAAACACCAGGCCAAGCAGATTTCTTAAAACAGAAAACAAAACGGAGTAGGTAAAACAGAAAGCAGCTCTGTCAGTGTAAGCAACTCGCAGACAAAAAATAGATTTAATTTCCTCACCCAGCAAGGTGTCACCAACATTGTCTGTAGTTTTTGCAGGCTTTGGGTCTTATCAGAAAAGACCATAACTACTTGCAAGGAAGTGGTATAGGATTTTGCCCATGGTGATTTGAACATACAGAAGCTCAAGTGCATCATCCTGCTTGACCAGCCTTGAGGTATATTTATTTTTGATGTACATCGAGACACCTCCACCCTTTAGTCTCTGTCTGTGTAGTAGGTGGTGTAAATGTGTGGAAGACATTATAGCCTTGTACTGCCGAGGTGCTGTCCGCAGTTTTAAACCATATCTTGATGGCTGCACAGATGTCACTGTTCTCTAGGGTGCGGAGAGCTTGTAGGGAGTGGAGTTTCTTATTTAGACTCCTAAGATTGAGCAGTAATACCTTTATACATTTTTCAGAGTTAGTATATTTAGATAGCTGGGGTGTTGAGACAGATCCATATTTAAGTATGTGATAAGTTGCACAGTTCCAGCAATAAAAACTAACTCAGCAACATACCAGTGAAAACACTTGAATGTATAAAAGGTAGTGATATAACCAGAGATGGCCCTATGAATGGTTTTCATGATGATGGTGCTGTATGATCTATAACTACATATAGTAGATGCAGTGATGGCAAAAGGAAAATTGTATCTGACAATTGGAGCATATTAAGAACTATGCCTGAATTTCAAAGGATTGTTGGAAATCAACCTCGGTTTACGTACCACAACTGTTCTAATCTCTGCTACTGTACTTTGTATGAATTTATGCTTTACTTTGACTCTAGTTGTTACATTGACCTGAAGTTGCACAGTTCCCCCAGCGTATGACCTTCCACTGGTAAATAGCTCACCCACTTCTCTCATGTAGACTTGGCATGTGCTTTAATAATGTTTTCCTACTGCTGACCTAGTTTGTTTCTGAATAAACTTCCCCTGGTAGAAACAGGCTATGTTTAGCAGATGTGGCTAACTGTGCCACCACAGGCCCAGCATACAGGCTGCCTTTTTCAACTGGTGAGTTGGCATATTCCTCTTGGTAAAAAGCTAAAATCACAGGTCATGGGAAGTGGTAACTACTCAAATCAAGCTAAACCAACTGGGGGAGCCTGGTAGCCACTATGAGGATGAATAGGGAAAAAAAAAGCCAAAGGGATTAGCTTGAGAGCAGTGCTGGGTTTCTGTTGAAAATAAGTTTTTGCTTCTTGTTAGAAACTCCAGATGAAAACGATTTTTATCCCTTTAAAAAAGTTCTTAAACTTGTAGAGTCATCATCAACCCCCTTTTTTCCATTTTCTACATGGGGTCGGGGTGTTGTGTCAACTGTTCTCTCTCCCTCTCTCTCTGTATTCACTGCCACTCTCCTACTTTCTTTGACAGTCATCCCTGACTGTCACAGGTCTTTGTCACAGTCCTTCCATCTCTTTGTTGGATGCCCTTGGTTCCTCTTGCCTTCTCTGTCTGTCCCAAATCGTCTTCACAAGATTGTCTTCTGCTTTTCTGCAAATGTATCCAAACCACTGTAGTCTGCTATCCTGGACCCTCTCTGCAACTGGAGCTACTTTGGCCTGTAGTCTGATGTCCTAATTTATTCATCTGCCCCACAGTGTGCATCCTACCACCTGTCACAGGTGCTTCATCTCCATCACCTCTGTCTTTACTGCCCAGTTTTCTGTACTGTAGAGTAGTACTGGTCACACCACTGTTTTGTACACCTTAATCTTCAGCTTCCTTGGCATTCTTCTGTCATACATTGCTCTTGGCACTTTGTGCCAGTTGGCTGCAGCGCCTCTGATTCTGGTTTCGATCTTCTCATTCAGACTTGCCATCTCTGCCAGATATTTGAAGTTGCTAACCTGTTTCACTATTTTCCGTTTTGTCTCAATTCTCAGCTTCTTCTGATTTCTCCTTGTGCTGTCTTTACAACTGTCTTATCTGGACTCAGTTTCATTCCATGCGCCATTACTTTTGCATTCCATTCTCTTATCCTTTGCTGGCGTTCTTGCTCAGAGTCTGCCACTGTCTGTATGCAGCAAGTTTGTTGTTCTGCCCCCCGACATGTTTGCTAATGTAGTGCACCACCACTATGAACAACAATGGGCTCAAAAACTGAACCCTGATGCACACCCACTCTCAATGGGAACCCCTCTGTGAACCCAAACACTGTTCATGCTTGAGTCTACTTAAACTAGTAGAAGGTTTAGCAAAGTTTGGAAAATTTCACCTTTAGGCAGTTTACTTCAAGGAAAGTTTATTTAGATTAGCGTTTTCGTCTTATAGATTTAGCTTTAAGCTTAAAGTTCATTCCTGGGTGTTGTGACCAGGGGGTTACCAGTTGCTATCAGTCTCAGGTTAGTGAGGGGATGTGATAGCTGCAGAATTCAGGATTGCTAATGACTGTACATCTTTCAGAAAGGTAGATCAGTGAAGACTGAGAATACCTCAGTTTACTTCTGAGAAGCTGAATGCAGCCTTACCTAATGCAACCCCTGTACTAAACCACTTGATGAAACTTTCCTTTCTAACTTGCTGTTGTGGAACGGCAGTATTAACTGACCATCAGTTACATATCTAAAAAGGTTATCCTTAAGGGTTTTTTTTTTGTTCACTATGGCAACAAAATGACTACTACCTGTATTTACATTAGAATGTTCATTCAAAGCTGCCCTGAATTAGAATTATTCCTTGGTGATGGACCATGAGTCGCACATTCAGGCTATTTCTGATGTCATACGGGGCAGTGTAAGAATTGCCAAGGCCAATTTGCTGCATTATTTTGTGACAAATGTCCTGCAGGATTAATGGTTAATGCCTCCACTGATCCTTTCCCTATATTTGGTATGTAGAAGAACAAGCCCTTTAAGAACTCCTTACAGTTTATTGTGCATAATTTCTGAATGGAGCTTATGTGGTTACGTTGGGAACATTACCACTTTGTCCAGCATAGGGGATTCACAGACCTTCCTTGTTATTTATCATGATCCTTCATAATCATTCCTCTCAAGAGAGTTGAGGTGAAGGAACACTGCTGTGCACAATTCATCTCTTTAATCAGACTGTTGATACAAATTATACTCTTAATATTGGACATACTCAACATGTGCATTTTAGGATGTCTCTTGTACAGTGTCAGTCTTTCTCTTTAGAAAGCAGCGGATGATCAAGTGCCTTACTTTTGTGACTGAAGCTTAAGTTTTCACTGATGGTAGGTTGGTAGATTTGGTCTGGAGTTGCCTTTTTTTTGTATCTCTGGTAATCGTGTGTGGTAAACTGCTAATGAGATGGTGCTTGAACAACTCATTGGTGATTTTCTGTATGATGTCTTCTCTGCCCCTGTGATATGGGAAGTTCACGTCGACTCAGCTGCTGTTGATGGACAGTGTATGGGTGATCATTCCTAGCAATATCTGGACTGGTGCTACTGTATACGGGTAAGGTGGTATTAATTTCACTTTTTAAAATCCTCACTCCCCACCTATCAAGGGGAAATACTAAAGTAGTTATCTTTATATAGCTCATACTTCACAAAGTTTGTACTTCATATGCCAAACAGAATGTGAAAATACCCATAAACGACTGGAGCTTACACAGAGACACTGCATGTGTACCTTTCTGCAGAAGTTACTGTTTTCTTTTGTGGTTCTGTGATTTAGTTTGTCATGTGTGTTCTGTAAGCTGTCACGGTACATACTAAAGCAGTTATACCACAGGACGAATTGGTTAGCAACTGACCGTCACGGTACATACTAAAGCAGTTATAACACAGGACGAATTGGTTAGCAACTGACCGTCACGGTACATACTAAAGCAGTTATACCACAGGACGAATTGGTTAGCAACTGGCCGTCACGGTACATACTAAAGCAGTTATACCACAGGACGAATTGGTTAGCAACTGACCGTCACGGTACATACTAAAGCAGTTATACCACAGGACGAATTGGTTAGCAACTGGCCGTCACGGTACATACTAAAGCAGTTATACCACAGGACGAATTGGTTAGCAACTGGCCGTCACGGTACATACTAAAGCAGTTATACCACAGGACGAATTGGTTAGCAACTGACCATTTCTATACTCTGTACAGCACTAACACCTAAGCAGACGTATTGACAGAGTTGCTTATTTTTTTATTTTTTATTTTTTTTTTATTTTACTTTTCTGTTAGGCTGACCTGTGGTTGCCTGTCTCTTTCCTGCCCCCATTCATTTCACCCTTATTTTGCTGTAGACGGGACTTAATTATTATGCGAGTCCTCTGCACTCCAAGATGTGATTCCTTTGCAGTGATAGCTGAAGAGAGGATCTGTACCAGGGGACTGGGGAGGAGAGGTGAAGGCAAAAACACAGCACCCGTCTTTTTCTGGCTTATATTTTTGTTTTTAACTTCTGTAGCCAGCTTCTCAGAGATATGCATGTGCCTGAGAAACCATCTGCATGCTTATCTCCTTCATACTTTAGCTACGTCTTTGCAGGCCACAGAACTAGGGGAAGGCACTGTGACAAAGTTCAGTCAGTCTCCACCTGCTTGCACCAGTCTGATACCTCCCCAGACATGAGGCATCTTGCTGTTCATATCCCCCATTTTCATCTAGGGTCTGTACTGTGAAGGTCAGTCTGGTTTTCACTTTCTGGGATGAGAGAGCAACAAGCTGTGCAGTCTATCCTTTTGACATCCCTGTGATGCCCAGGCTGTTGATCCTTCCTAGGCCACCTGTAGCAGAAAATGTCACTCTGTACCAATACCAGTGTGCTACTTTTTGCTAGTATTTGTATTGGTTCTCTCTTTTTATTGGGTCACTGTGCCTAAACAAGGCTTATACTGATGAACAAGGTATTTGTGTTACTGTTCATATCCTGCAGACTTTAACTAAAGAAATCTGTAGTTGTCTATTTAGATTTCTTTTTACTGCCAAATACACTAAGTGCTCTTAATCTGGAGAAATGGTGTGTGGTCACCTAATTATTAAGTTAAAAGCCTGCTGATGTTGCCAATTTGTTGTATGTTGTAGATTGTAGAGTAATAGACAATAATATTTGCTGTCTCTTCTGCACCGCCACCCCACCTGCAGTCACAAATCTATACTTGGTGAATAAGCAACAGACCCTGTTAACATTTTTACTTTAGTAATTAGTACTCTTTTACCTTGTACTCTTGAAATGTATCACCATTTAATATATCTGCTGCGATATTGTTTGCATTGTTTAATAAGTACTTATGGCTGCACATGTCAATGATGGGACACAAAATATCAGTCTGTGTGTATTCTTCTTCCTGGGTCTCCCTTAAAAAGGACACTGAATCATTGGGGCTTACCATTTACCAAGTGCAGTAATTTTTTATAAACGTCTGTTGGTGTTCAGTTAAGATGCATTGTATACTTTCCATTTCCTGCAACGGGGAGACCATATTGTATGTTGTTTTACATGATGAATTTCAGAACAGTGTGCCATCATTCAAGTAGCCTTGTTTGAATTTCCTTTAAAAAGAGTGCCTTTGTGCAGTGGCCATAAGATTCCACCCAAGGAAAGATTTGAGTTTACCTAAAATTATTTATTCTAGCCATTTCGGAGTTTTACATCCAAGGGACATCAGGCCACATATGAGGCACTGCTACATAAAGACAAGCATGGAATTAATTTTAATATACTGTACAAGCTGTGCCAAGGATAGCAGAAGCCTTTAAAGTTGCTCTTCACAGTTGGAAAAGAGGGCATTTACATTTTATTACTGTATGTCCAATTCCTCAGCCAGCTCTGTTTGTTACAAATTTTATAGTATTTTATGTAGGATTATAATGTTGTCACTTGGCCTGCAGTATGGACACTTGGGTTATCTTTTTGAGAAATCTGTAATCTTCGAAAATATGTATTTTTCACCTTGGGGAATGTTTTTGAGAAATCTGTAATCTTCGAAAATATGTATTTTTCACCTTGGGGAATGTTTTGCCCATTTTCACAAAGTACTACAGTCTGGGCAATGGACTTTGCATGAAGGACGAACATTAACCTAGCTGTATTTCAATGCCACCTTTCTCAGAAATGCTGGCCATATGCCACCATGATGTAGACCACATTAGTTTACTGTTTGGCATGCTTTTGGGCAGCAGAAGCTTTTCTGTATGAAATGTTTGACTGTGTTGTAAAAATCTGAGGTGAAATTGTATGCGTTCAGAGTCTATCTGTCCTTTCTGACTCATTTTCCTTCCTCCTTAGTAATTTTCTTATGTTAATAACTGATAAAACCTTGCCTACCCATGTTTTAAACAGTACAGTATATTGTTTTTATTGTTAATAACTGATACAACCTTGCCTACCCACATTTTAAACAGTACAGTATGTTGTTTTTATTGTTAATAACTGATAAAACCTTGACTACCCACGGTTTAAACAGTACAGTATGTTTTTATTGTTAATAACTGATAAAACCTTGCCTACCCACGTTTTAAACAGTACAGTATGTTTTTATTGTTAATAACTGATAAAACCTTGCCTACCCACGTTTTAAACAGTGCAGTATGTTGTTTTTATTGTTAATAACTGATAAAACCTTGCCTACCCATGTTTTAAGCAGTACAGTATGTTGTTTTTATTGTTAATAACTGATAAAACCTTGCCTACCCACGTTTTGAACAGTACAGTATGTTTGTATTATTAATAACTGATAAAACCTTGCCTACCCACGTTTTAAACAGTACAGTATGTTGTTTTTATTGTTAACTGATAAAACCTTGCTTAGCCACGTTTTAAACAGTACAGTATGTTGTTTTTATTGTTAATAACTGACGGAACCTTGCCTACCCACGTTTTAAACGATATGTTGTTTGTTTTTATTGTTAATAACTGATAAAACCTTGCCTACCCACATTTTAAACGGTACAGTATGTTGTTTTTATGCAGAGGTCTGCTTTGGTGTAGGATGGTGGACAGTAAAGTGCAGGAGGCACATTTAAGATCTATAAAGGAATGTCTGTCAGATTATCTGGATTCATTTCCCAGTCTCCCTTTTACATAGACTTTTTTTCTTAAAAGTTTGTTAGACCTGGACACTGCATTTCTCTTACTGGTTCCTGATAGGTGGTTCTGCTGTTAAACTCTGTTATGCACCGTCTGGGACAGTATAGTGAATTTTGTTGTCATTGTGAGTCTTCCCACATGGTGTGTTAACCTAGTAACCTAACATTACCTGCATATATGTCCTGTATTAATAGATTTGCGTCTGACAGCTAGCTTGGCATTTGATGATTTCTGATGTTTGCTGATGATTTGTTGAATGAATGCCATATACATTGTGTTTACAAAGGCAACACTGAATTTAAAGTTTTGTGAGACGTGTTACTATGCTCCTCTTTGTGAATGCAAGTACTTTATAAGACATTGAATAATTACTGTTTTATGCAGTTGCATTTATGTACTAGGTCTGTGGATGAATATTTTAAATGTACTGGTGGCATATAGTTAGTTTAGTGTTACTCTACACAATGGTATTGTAAATTTCAGAAATGTGCCCGTGGCTCTTTCACACACATTGATGTCATATGAAAGTGGAGCAGATGCTGTAAAAACTTTTTTTTTTCAATGCCTAGAGCAGACGTAATGTAAAGAATAAGCATAGTTTTTCCACAAGTTATTTATAATAGCACCAGTGACTCAGGCATGCATTAGGCCTGCCTCTGTGTAAATTTTACTGAAGTGGGTGGTGGTGTAGGTGTTGTAGCTGGAGTCTAGTATCCTACTTCTGTCATTTTTTGTGTACCAAATGCATCTCTGAAATGAAGTTTTGTTGTAAGTTGCAATAACGTTTGCATGGGGGGCAAACATTAACCAGCTGTTTTACAAGGTAGAGCTGCTCTATATGTACTAGGGAAGGGTTGATTGCACATTGCAGATACTCTTCTTATGATAAGACCCTTGATGTGCCCAACTTGACCTTCCCCATGCCAATTCTCTTGTGATTTCCCACTCATTTATTGCTTCCTCTTGCATACTATGCCTCACTGCTAGGATGATCGTAATACGTAAATACAAATTTTTTTGTTCTTGCTGTTGCAAAATCTCTACTTGGTGTTTATTCCCTGCTTCTTATGGTAATGTTGCAGCATTACTGTATTTATTATAAAGCTATTAACATTTACAAATTCGGGTATGTCCTGGCACTGTGTGGAATATGTTATCAATGTGACTTGTACAGGTGATCTTCCTTTTTCTTAAAGGGCAGCACTACCCAGATGTAATTTTTTTGTCATCACAAAGTGTTTTCCTTTCCTTTAATCCATCCTGAGTGCTGCATACGGGGAAAACAAGGTCAAGATTATGTTTACCTGAAACTTGTTTCTGCAGTTTCTGTGCATTCCACTTTGACTTTTATGACATTTCTGCATTGTAACCTTCTAGTGTTTGCCACATCATCCTTAGCAATTGTAGGTAGTGAGAAGTACTTGTATCTCAGACTTGTCTGACATAAACAAAGCAAAGTGAATAAGTCACTGTTTTAGCTACAGGATTAGTAAGCAGTTTAAAGCCAAGCACTGATTGCAGCTCGTCTTGTGTTAGCAGATGGCCAGCTTCACACCTCACTTAGAAAATGTGACATTAAACTATAGTTTTGAGTATGAACAAACATATTAAATAAGCTATTCTTTCAAGCCTTAAAGCTTAAAATACTACCAAAGTGAGGGCCACTAATAAAAATCAATGGAAGTCATTGTGGAGAGCAGACTGATTCCATTGCCAGAAACAGAAAAGTAGAAAACTGCCGCAGAGTCAACATAAGTCCTAAAGAGATTACAACAGCAAACTGCTGTCACCACAGTGCACTCTGTGCATCCATAAAGTTACATCCATAAAGTTACATCAGGAAGGCAAAAAACACAACTGCAAAACAATACCATATCAGTATAACAATCTTCATCAAGCCATTTAGAAGGTTGCACCATATTAAAAATAACCAGTTTTACAGGATGCAGGGGTGTTAGAAGAGGAAACATCAAGGGCCAGATTACAAAAGACTTGCTGTCTGTGTAAGTGACTTATTCTGGTGTAAAGCAGGCTATTCCTTTTAGATGTGCTACCCTCTAGGCCTTGCAGACAGCTGTAATTATGTTTTAACTGAAGATGAAGCCCATCAAGAATCACAGCACCCAGGTCCATAAAAAAAATGTGTATTTTTAATGTCTAACCTTTGTAGTTGTTAACTGGAACCACTTTCTTTACAGTAGAACACAGTATTGTAATGTTAAATACTTTGCTATTGTTGGCGTACTATGTGTGTGTGTTGTCCAACAGGCATCTTTTGAAGGGAAAAAAGATGTTAACTTATCTGTAGTTATCAGCAAACTTCATAAACTATATGTTACATGTTTTAACATGCAGTTGTTAAAAGAAAATACCAAACAGAACCGGACTGAGAACTGAAGCCTGTAGTCCCTCTTACTTTACAGGATCATAGTTGACCTCTTAGTTTTTAACCCTTTATATCTGACAAAATGGGCAGTTCTCAATCCAGAAAGGCATGCATTTATTGGCTTTGGGCTCCATGAGTTTATTCACAGTCCCTACACAGGGGAGTGTGTCAGAAGCTTTAGCAAGATCCAGGTATGATGCATGTACATGAAGTCCTTTCATTTAACACTGATGTAATTCATATGAAAAGGTGACGTGATTCAAATGATGTGACATGCCTGTCACATGAATCGTTGTACTGGTTCATGCCTCCAGTGTCATGTTTTTTCTTAAGGGGCAGATCCCCAGTATCTTTCAGTACCAGCTCCAGTGTCATCCTATCTATTGCTTTGCTTGGAATACATGCGAGATTCGTACTAGCTCTGTGGCATGGAGGGATGAAGTCCTGACCATGGCCCAGGTAACGCATGTTTGATTAGCAGGCTGGGAAGCCGTGGAGGATGGGAATAAGTGGTTGCTGCTGGCTCACCTGTCCTGGAATTAGGGAGGTGGCTGTGGCTTGCTACTTGGGTGGTACACGTGCAAAGTATGGGCCTGCCTGATGCTGTCCATGTACAAGAGCACTGGCCAGAGAAATCTATGTGAGAAGGCATGATTCCTGCAGGCGAGCATTTAATGAAGCTGAAAAGAACTGTTATAAAGAGGGGCACTCCAAAAGGGCCAGGTTAGGAAACTCTGCTAGACCTGAAAACTATCCTGCTCCATGCTACTCAGCTCTCAGCACTTTAGCACTGGAGTAGGTCAGTTGGGCATTCCAGACAGACACAAACAGTTCATAAGGATCTCTTCTAGCATGGGGATTTATTACATTCATCCTCCAATAGAGCAAATGGACCAACTGGGTAAATGTAATGGAGCCATCAAGAAGGTGTGGCTGAGGCGTAAAATTTAAAAATACAAGTGAGACAAATAGGTCTGTAGATACTGGGCTCTTGGGGTGAGCTCTCCCTGTGAATTGTCATGTACTGTGTGCTACAAGTGAGTAACAAAACCCACAGAGACAGACTTGATGATTATATATAGTGATTATGCCAGGTTTCTTATGTCTTGTAAGCTTCTGTGCTCATTTAAATGTTGTTGGAGAATGGCTGGGTGTATTTCAGGTGTTTGGTATGGTTGATAGACCATTAGATCAACGAGCCTGTTACCAGGACTTTGATGATACTAGCAATGAACTTTCCATAGTTACGAACAACACAGGTGAATTTAAACTGTAGTTTTACTGAATAAAATTTTGACATTGACCACTGTGAACTTTTAAGCAATGGGTTAAACTTTGTTCGCTCTCTCAGGACTTCTTTTGAAAGGTTAATGATTGATCTAAAATTATATATTAGAAAGTTAAATTTATTTTATTTTATTAGCGTTTTCATTAGAGTATTTTACTCATATTTTTACATCAATGTATACTACATATATGTTTACTTTCCATATATATACCTTATGATACAATAGCTTATTTTATTTTTATATTTTTATTTTCACTATTTTCAATTTTTATTTTTATTTTTGTTTTTATATTCATTGAACTTTGACTAGGATGTTGTATAGGATCCTTAAGATGTCATATTATGAATATATATGTATGAACACATTTTAATAATATTGTCTTGTGTTTTAAATAACTGAATACATATTTCTACTTATGTTTGTTTTTAAACTGCTTTATTTGTTTCAGTAGCTTAATTGAGCAAATGATTTTATTAGTTGATTGAATTAAAGTTAATTAATTAATTAATGGATGGTTTAGAAGCATATAAAAAGCTATCTAATGGAGTAAAGTTGTATAAACCTGAGGAAGTGTGCCTTGGACGCACGTGAAAGCGCTTGTTATACAATAAATTAGCTTTATCCTACATCATGGTGGTCTCCATCTGGTTGTTTTTTCATATATTCTTGGTTTTTCGGCTGGAAACCTTTGAATGGTAGCATTCCTTATTTATATCTTATTAGTCGTTTTTTGGGTTTTTTTTGGTTTTTGCTACCTTTACACGATGGATACTTCACAAGTGAAACTTGACTACAATCCTGGGACAAGAAGCCCCAAAGACAGATGGAGCAGTTTAATACAACAGACTGTAAATCCGTTATTGGGTATGGATTTATTTCAACCGAATATAACTACCAACACTACAGGTACTGTGGAGAATCTTAGTGATTTATATAATTGCTTAAGAGAACTTGAGAACAACCTATATAAACTATATTGATTGATTTGGCAAAGGAGGCATGTGGAAGCGAGTCTTCATTTTCAAATAGTACCTAGGGGCATGCGAGTGTTATGCATGCCCACATATGGAGACAGCCACCCTGAACTGTTGAAACGATGGCAGCAGTTGAATCCTGACTTAAGCAATCAGTATATGAGGCTTCTCATTGATTACTTCACCCCAATTGAACAAGAACTTACCACCAAAATAGATACTTTATATAGCGAGATATGTAACCGCTTTAAAGGTGAGATATATGAGAAGAAGATTGACGCTATGTATATACAAGTAACAGCATACAGTGATAGATTGCAACAGTTGAAGTACAAGAAACTGCAAAGAGATTATCAGGACTTTTTATCTGGCCAGGTGTTTGTGTGGCCGAAAGCAGGCTTTCAACGTAATGATCCTACTTCTATGCCAAATATGACTCGTTTGGACACTGAAGGTGAACCGCTAACTTCTACAGATACTGTCTCTTTAAATCGTGTGGGGATAACAACGGAAGATGGGATTGAAGCAGAAGTGACGTCAGCAAGTAAAAATGTAGCAAATGGGATAGCGCCGACTTTGAATACTCCTCCACCTAACCAACAAGCTTTGGAAGAACAAGTCTCTTTTAATAAGTTTGGAGCCAACCGAAACAAGCTATTGGAAAAGTTACTAGCGTTTTTTTACCGCTACCCATGCAATATCGTTCCAGACCACAAGCAAGGTCCAACAGCCGAGGAAGACGCAAAAGGAAGTACTCAGGCGAGATGATGGAGGCAAGGAGGAAAAACAGAAATTGAAGACTTCTATCAATATTTTTTAAATGGCTTTATGGCGTTCTTCTAAAGACCCTCAAGATCACATTAAATACAGGCAATCCAGGAACGAAACCAAAAAAATCAATTTTACAAGACAAAAAACAATACTACTGTAATTTACAGACAGTAAATCAAAATAACCCTCAGAAGTTTTGGGCAGGTTTAAATAATCTACTACATCCTGGACAAACTTCAACCCCAATCCCTGCTGCTACTATTGATAAAACCCCTGAAGAAGTTTCTGATAGTTTTAACCAATTCTTTACTGAGACAATTCAAGCCCTAGCTAGCCAACTACCTCCTAGCTCCCCTGGTCCTGAAAGTAGCACCCCTAGAAACCTACTTGCGTTCAGCTTCCAACCAGTTGCCACTTCACTTATCCGTACCTTGATCATAAAATTAAAACCCACTACACTTTCTGCTGATCAACTCCCTGCCGAGTACCTACAAAAATCAGCTGATGCTATTGCTTACCCTGTCTCAATACTAATCAATCGAACCATAGTAGAAGCTAAAATTCCCACCATCTGGAAAATATCCTATGTAATCCCACTTACAAAGGAGGCAGCTCTACAGTTATAGGCCAATAGCTATACTCTCTCCACTTGCAAAGATTATGGAAAAATGTATTCATAGACAACTCATGCACCACCTAATCCAAAATCGCCTTATGGCAGACACTCAGCATGGCTTCCATCCTCATCACAGCACTACTTCAGCCCGCCTAGCATTTACTAACACCATAAACCATAATCGCAACAATAATTATATATCCTCGGCTCTCTTTTTGGATCTTTCCAAGGCATTCGATATGGTTGATCACCAACTTTTAATCCACACCCTGCAAACATTCTGTCTAGATACTGGAGCCCTCCAATGGTTTCAATCCTACCTGTATGGTCGACAGCAGGCTGTCCTCTGGCAGAACAAACTCTCTAACCTTCTACCTAACACCCTCGGAGTATCCTCGGCTCTATACTAGGGCCCTTGCTGTTCTCCATCGTCATTAATGACCTTTATACTGTCATCCCAAAAGTCAGCTGTATCCAATATGCTGATGACTCTACTCTGATTTGCTCAGCCACATCTTCAGTAGAGTTATGGTCAGCTACCCAGACCACCTTTAATACAATAGAAAACTGGCTTTCTGAACATCATCTGATCCTAAATCCCAAAAAAACTAAAATGCTGTTATTTTCACCAACACGTAGGTCTACCGCTTTCACCTTTACCATAAAATCAAATGATGGCACAATAATCTCTCCTGACCCATCTACAAAACTATTAGGTGTCATCATAGACAATAATCTCAAATTTGACCTACATGTTAACCAAACTATCAAAACCATCAATAAAAACTAGGGTCACTTTACAGAATAAAAGCCTTCCTAACCCCTCCAGCTAAAATTGCCATAGCTCGCTCTCACCTTCTTTCAACCCTTCTGTATGCATCCCTCTACTCTCGAATTTGAACAAGACTGTCCTTAACAAACTCTCAATTTGCTACAACCACATTGCCAGGTTTGCCACTGGGCTGCCTTTTAGGACACATCATTGCATCAATCTAAATCAGCTTGGTTGGCTTGAACTACCTAGCCTAATCCAGTATAACCAACTGATTATGGCCTATAAAATCCTCTATAATCCGGACAATACTCCTGCACTTAAAAATATTATCACCCCTATAACAATCCTAGACCGCTTGATCCTCTAACAAACTACTAATTCAGACTAGCAAAATTAATAACACAGCCGGTGATTCTCTCTTTGCAAACTCTGTAAGTAGATCCTGGAACTCTCTTCCAGCTGATATTACCTTACTTTCCACCTTAGGTCAATTTAAAACTAGACTCAAGCAACATTTGTCACTTAACTGGCTATGTCAATGTATCAAGCCAGGCTAACTCGAATGTGTAAAAATCTGTTAACCAGTTTACTGTGTAATTTAATTTAATCCTGACTTGTGCTCAGGACTAACTGTAACCTGTGGAACTTGTTTAACTTGCTTACTTATGTAATCTCTGTAAATAGTCTGTTTGTAATATGTAATGCTGGTATTATGTAATGCTGTATCTGCTTACCCTTGGAGCTTTTCTCCCCGGGCCTCCGCTGAAAATGGACATGCATCCAGTTGGACTATCCCGGTCAAGAAATGTAAAATAAATAAATAAAAATAAAATAAATAAATACATTGGTATTTAACTTTTCAAGTCATAATCTTGATGAAAATTATATATCTTTATTGATTAGAGGCCTCTCCTTTATTCCCTCCCAAAAAAGTAACCTCGCCGAGATACTGACTGACTTGTGTCTCTTTGCCAGGAACTTGTCTCTGAAATTACTTTTTTTTGATCAAGTGAAAGAGACTAAAGCAGGAAGTCGGTTTAAACGCAAAAGTACTTTCATACCAGCTTTTCCCTCTAATGTTGATTGTTTTGTCTCAGTATCTGAGAAAGACTTCTATTAATATTTTTTAAATGCTGCCTCAAGAAATGTTGTCTCAGTATCTGAGAAAGACTTCTATCAATATTTTTTAAATGCTGCCTCAAGAAATGTGTATCATGATTTGAAAGCCGATGAATGGCGTTCCCTTCATTATCTATCTAATAATGTTGATTTAATTATACAGCCTGCTGATAAGGGGGGAGGCATAGTGGTATTAGATACCTCTATGTGTAACACCATGATGTTACACATGCTGAATGATGATAAGACCTACAGGCTGATAAAAAGGGAAACTATTACTAACATTGTAAGGAATGTTCATGACACATTATATGACCTCCTGATGTGTAGACAGATTGATAGTGAGCTTTATGAATACTTCTTAATTGTTTTTCCAAAGATACCCTTGATTAAAGGTCTTCCCAAGATCCGTAAGGATATTGTTCCTTTACCTGTACGACCTATAGTGTCAGGGGCGGGATGGGTCACAGAACACATTTCCTATTATTTGGAATCCATCCTTGGACCCTTAACAAGGAGCGTTCCAACTATCCTAAAGAATACTTATCAGTTATTGGATGATTTGCATAACCTTATGAAGAATGGTATGTTACTTTCTTCTGTTGTTTTAGCTTTGTTAGATGTCAAGAGTCTATTTATGGTAATTCCAAATGAATATGGAATAGAGGCAATTAGGGAAGTTTTACTTAAAATAGGTTCACTT
Source organism: Protopterus annectens (assembly GCF_019279795.1). Taxonomy (NCBI): domain Eukaryota; kingdom Metazoa; phylum Chordata; order Ceratodontiformes; family Protopteridae; genus Protopterus; species Protopterus annectens. The sequence goes on from NC_056746.1 coordinate 14,752,559, forward strand.
GATAATGATACACAACTGGTTATCTGTACCCTCTTGGATTTAGTATTAAATAATAACGTCTTTATGTACCGTGATGCACTATATGCACAGACATGGGGTGTAGCTATGGGCACCCCATGTGCAAATTCTTATGCAAATTTAGTGATGTATCATTGGGAATGTGCTTCTTTGTTTAATAGCAGCTTTTTTCAGCATGTTTTGCTATATAGACGTTTTGTAGACGACATACTAATTGTCTGGAATGGAGAACTAGCTTTATTAAATGATCTAGTTACTTATCTAGAATCTACAACTGATTTTTTAAGATTTACATTGGAGACATCACTTCAGGAGATACATTTTCTTGATATTACAATAAATAAAAGCCCAGAAGGTTTGATTTCAACTACCCTATATAGGAAGCCTTGCTGGAGGAATGCATTACTACATTATGACAGTATGCATCCATGCTATATGTTCCCCAATATTGTTAGGGGCCAAAGTAAGAGGTTCTCCAGTTTATGTAGGAACGATAGGGATAGGAGTCTACAGCTAGATTATTTAAGAGAGTTATGCTAAGAGAGAGGTTATAATGTCTCACAGTGTATGCCAAACTGTTTTGTCATGGATGTTATGCCTATGGATATAGAGGCTTCCGCTGTTCCAAGATATTCTAAGACTAGACATAATCATAGGACACATTATGATTTAAGCAAGGTATTTTTTACTATAAGATATACCAGTGATATAAGTTACATTACTGATATTATCAAGAAAAATTGGAATATTCTACTTGTAGACAACAGATGTCTTAAATTAATAGGGGTAAAACCTAATTTTAGGTATAAAAATAGTAAGAACCTAAAAAGGTTTTTATGTATTGATAAAATTGATTTACTAACTAGTAGTATAGATAAGCGAATTTTGAGACATGGCACATTTCCATGCAATAGATGCAATATGTGTAAATATATAGCTAGTGACAATGTTTGTTCATCCCTCTCTTAACTATATTTCTACACCTAGCTTTTATGCTACTTGTGAAACCACCAACCTGATTTACTTAGCAACATGTACAGAATGTTCAGCATTTTATGTGGGTATGACCTCAAGAAGGCTAAGGGATCGAGTGTATAACCATATATATGATATTAAGAAGTTAAATCTGAACAATGCCCTAGCCAAACATGTTGCTACTCAACCTAGTCATAGCTTCAGGTTCAGCGTTATACAGGTGGTAGGTTCTAATAAGAGATGTGGTGACAGGATGAACTATTTAGAAACTGTTGAGCTAAGATGGATTTTAAGATTGATGGCACATATTGAACCAGGCTTGAATCAATACATCAGTATTAAACCTGTTCTAATTGCACGTGATTAAAATTCCAGATTAACTTTGGGATATGATATGCCAGGGTTATTTCAATACATTTATTTTATTTTATTAGCGTTTTCATTAGAGTATTTTACTCATATTTTTATATCAATGTATACTACATATATGTTTACTTTCCATATATATACCTTATGATACAATAACTTATTTTATTTTTATATTTTTATTTTCATTATTTTCAATTTTTATTTTTATTTTTGTTTTTATATTCATTGAACTTTGACTAGGATGTTTTATAGGATTCTTAAGATGTCATATTATGAATATATATGTATGAACACATTTTAATAATATTGTCTTGTGTTTTAAATAACTGAATACATATTTCTACTTATGTTTGTTTTTAAACTGCTTTATTTGTTTCAGTAGCTTAATTGAGTAAATGATTTTATTAGTTGATTGAATTAAAGTTAATTAATTAATGGATGGTTTAGAAGCATATAAAAAGCTATCTAATGGAGTAAAGTTGTATAAACCTGAGGAAGCATGCCTTGGACGCACATGAAAGCGCTTGTTATACAATAAATTAGCTTTATCCTACATCGTGGTGGTCTCCATCTGGTTGTTTCTTCAAAGTTAAATCTAAGTTTGTTTTTCCTTGATTCTAACAGAGATATGACTGTTAACCAATTCAAGCGTAGCAGTATTTTAACCTACCCTTAACTATGCCCTTGATTATTTTTGAAAAAGTATGTGAATTTGATTTTAAACAAAGGCTGGAAGGTAACAATAGTATGTATTGTCTCAACTTAACCAGAAGTGAATTTTGTTTATTGACAAAACTTAGTTTGGATAGGAGTATCAGGTTAATGAAACCTGTTAAGGGCAGGGAAATTGTGATTACGGAGAAGGCTGACTACTGCAATCGTATGAATATTATGTTAATGGATGAAAGTGTTTATGAGGAGGCATTGAAAAATATGGTTAACATTTCATACGTGCAAATTAATTATTTACTAAAGGATGTGTGTGACCAGGGTGCTGTTTTGATGGATGAATTGTTGTTTGTTTCTTGAGAACACCCAGTGGTTCCGTAAATTTTTGGATTGCCAAAAATACATAAAAACGTCTTTGACCCCCCGCTCTTAGGCCGATTGTGAATGCTTCTAAAGCAAAACTTCACCCCTTAGCCAGGTATAGAGACATGAAAATAAAAAAAAACATTTAAACATTCATTCCCAAGTATGCAAAGATTCTTGTGATTTTTTTTAGCTAAAATTAGAAATTTGTCATTTGATGTTGATGTCATCTTTTTTGACCATTGTTGTGGTGAATCTATTTAATGTCATACGGCATGACTTATATTTATTTAGAGTGGTTTCAGGTTTTTATTACCGCTGAGGGGATCTTTACCAATAATGATGTTTGTTTTGACCACACTTATGGAGGCAATCTTAAAGAACAATTATGTGTATTCTGGGGGCCAGTGTTTTCTTCAAAGATGTGGAGTGGCCATGGGTGCTGCGTGTGCACCCATTTTTTTCTAACATTATAATGTTGGAGTGGGAAAGGAGGTTTTTGGTGGGCTCCAACTATGAGAAGTACTGGGCTACTTTTTGTAGATTTTTGAACAACATATTTATTGCTTGGAAAGGGCCTTTGGAAGAAATTCCTAAATTTATTGAATACTGTAATGAGACAACCAGTTTTCTTATATTTACTTATACATGTATTGATTGTATTAATTAGTTAGATGTTGAAATAAGTAAGGACTTCTGTAGTAACAGGTATGTCAGTAACATTTATAGAAAGCCTACTTATTCGAAGAACCTGCTACATTATAGTAGTTGTCACCCACATCACCAAAAGAGATGTCTAGCTAAGGGCCAGTTTGTTAGACTAGCCCGTATGATTTCGGATGATGAGGTTTTCATATAATGTCATATTTTAGCAGACATGTTATTGGTACATGGTTACCCAAAATCTTTGGTAACCAGTGTATTAGAAAAAGTTCGGAAGAAGTTTATAAGCCCATATTGAATGAACACATGGAGAATGTTGCAGTGACACGAGATGAGCAGTTTGAGGAGAAGCAGTTGTTTTCTAGATCTTTTATTACCACTTTTACCAGTGAACATGAGGATATAGTTAACATTTTGAAGACAAAATTGGAGCATTTTCTCATGTTTTGATGGGTTGAATGACAAACTGGGTTTAATACCCAAGGTTGTGTTTAAGAGGTAAGACCAAGGGTTTCCTTGAAAATGAAAATGGAAGTACCCGGTCTACTAGTTTTAGGAAGGTTGGGACATCTGAATGTGGTTTCTGCACACAATGTCCACACATTTTGAAAGGGGAAAGGTTCTATGTTAATGGCAAAATGATTCAGCCTAATTTCCATTGCAGTTGTAACACAAGGGGTATTGTTTATGTCGCCCAGTGCAATTTATGTCTCAGATATTATGTTGGGAAAATACAGAGGCTTTTCAGAGATCGAATTATACAAGCACCTTTTGGACACAAGACACAAAAGTATGACGAATGCCCTAGCGAAACTCATTGTTGAAAACCCTGAGCATAAATTTGTATTTTTTGTAGTTGAGCAGATGGTCAAAGATCCCAGGGATGGGCCTTGGCAGGATGTACTAGAAGCCAAGGAATTACTATGGCAAATTAGGTTACGGGCTCACTGTTTGCCAGAGCTTAATGAACACTTAAGTATTAGTAGCATTTTAAAGTTGAGGTCTTAGAAAGTTTGAATTTTATTTTTAAATTTAGTTATTATACTAAATTATTTACTTTAAACAATTTTAACAGTGTATTTGTATGGTTTGTGTTGCTTTAAACAATTGATTAATGTGATCATGTAACTTATCCTTGTAGTATATGTACATGTTTTATCAGTATGCAAGTAGATTCTGATGAAGTCTTGTGATACACTCTGACGAAACCGCTTAATCTACTGCATGTGTGTAAAGCTGGTATTCCTGCTTGGAATCCTAGGGACTGTATTTGAGTTTGGAGTGTTGGTTTGTTGATTCCCAGTTATGGTATGGTTGAGGTCAGTTGCTCAGTCTTATATTGACCACATCACAACTGCTCAGGCTTCATTGTTTACTATTGTTACTCTCATTACTGTTTGCTCACCTCATGTAGGAGTGATGTTTGTTTGCTTGCATTCTAATGTGTTCTTGCATTATAGTGCAGTACCTCAAGAAAGCATGGTATACTTACTGTTTGTATTTAACTGATTGCTCTTTCTCTGAGGTGCATTGACCCCAGAGTAAAAATAATAAAGTAAGGAAGTGCAAGAAGGCTTGCCCCTTCAAAAATGTTGGTGTGATTTTGTTTGTGCTCTGTTCGTTCAAAACCAGACCTCTGCCAGTAGATATATTTACATGTTTTGTCTTGTGTGTACTGGAGCTGTTTAGTTTTGTGCAGTTAGGGGCAGGGTTAGAGTTAAGGTTAGTATATGTCAGTAAGGTGGTCCAGGTCTCTGCCCACCTTACTAATGCATCCTAATCTTAACCCTGCACTTCATCTTGGGGAAATCCTTTCGGTAACACTAATACTACACAAGAACGTCTTAAGACACACCCACCCCAACAAACGTGCACAGCACTCAAGCTATCCTCTTACCTAGCCCTTACTCCAAACTTACTCCATCAACACTTGTAGTAAACACATCCCAGCCATAATACTAACCCACTCAGCTCTATCTACATTCTGATAGTGCCCTTCTTTTACAGTGTCAGTATCCTGACCTGTCTGTGTTCTGAATGGCAACCATGTCAGTATACTATTTTCATATAGATTAATAAATTATCAGTTTATTCTAATATAAATATAGTTCAGTATTTGTTTACCTTTTTGTCCCATGCCTGATAACCATCAAACTTCCCCGTTAGACTTAACCTCTTTATCCCCATACAATTGAGGTGCTCATTGAAGTACATTGCAAGTTAACAGACTGAGAAAGCTATCCTGGCAGTTAGGAAAGTTCTTTGGGTCCCTGCATGTATCTGGTTTATTTATGAGTACATATTCTCATTCCTTCAACAAATAAGTCTGGCTTTCCCCCAGACTGCTGCCCTCTAATATCCTGTCATGGTTGTCCCTGGTCAGGGAACTACATGATGTTCATCGTGTTACACTGCTGCAGTCATTACACTTGGGTTATCTTGCCATCAGGCGGTCCCGCAGTCAGCCTGAGTTCCAAAGTCTTGGTCTGGCGTCGGTTGCTGTCGCCTCCTCCCTGACGTCAGTGCGACAGGGGTATATAAGATGCAGGTGACGCCATTTTCTTCCGTCTTTCTTGCCACGCGGTGCCTGAAGCAGAAGCACTTTGCAAGTGCCGGTCGGCCGACTCCTGAGATTTTCATTCCGAATCCAGAACCAAAGTCTTCTAAAAAAAAAAGCTAAGTACCACATTGGGGAAACTTTTTCTTGCCTCAGACCGATGTCATTAAAAGTTAATAATTGTATTTCTTATGGGAAGCAAATACCTCATAAGGATTTCCACTCCTATTGTATTCCATGCCTAGGCCCTGACCATGACGTCATTGGTTGTCGGTTTTATGCTAGGTTTAACAAGTGCACTATTAAATGTCAGTTTGATTTTGCCCAACATTATTTTGGTAGAAAATTCAATTACACCATGCCATTGGAAATTCTGATGACCGCAATGCATAAAAAGCGCAAGGACAAGGACAGGCATCCGAGGCCTAAAACGGATGACGAGGCCTCTTCTAGGCCAGTCGCCGGTTCTCCGGTTTTCAGCGAGGCGCCTACGCAGCCCCTGACGACCACTACCACAGACCGCCTCTGACTCCCACGTGGAGCTGGCTGGGCCTTTGGACGCATTAGGCCTTCAGTTAACCGATCCTAAACCTACAGAGGAAACCGAAGTAGCTGAACAATCCACAGCTACAGCGGGTGTTTTCAGACCTACCCTTTTAACTATTAAACCCTCTGTTAAGTCTAAGCCCCTCTTAAAGGCTAAGAAACACACAACTCTCTCCAGGACAGGCTTCCATGCCTAAGAAACAAATGCTAAAAATGGCCGAGGACCTAATCACCCTGATCAGGGGATCCCATCCCCCTCCTGATAAAAGGCCCAGGCAGGATGCAGATTATGAATCTTCTGTCCAGGTGTCCATTTCCTCTGACTCTTCCTCGGACCTAGGATATTCCTTACCCCCTTATGAGGATTCAATTCCATCAGCCTCTCCGCCTGAAGATTACTCCTTTGGGGAGACCTTACATACCATGAGAGAGCATTTCCATTGGGAAGGCCAGGATTACTCAGAATCCAAGAAAAGACTCAGAGACTTCCTTTTATTGCCCCAACACAGACCCCTTGCTATCCCACCAGTTTTAGACATTTTGGATGATGTGTACACTGAATCCAGTTTGAACCCTGACTCCTTACCCCCAGCCCCAGTTAAACCTGATAGATATTAGAGTCACTGACTCTCACAAATTTCTGTACAAAAGCCCAGTTGCTGACCCTGAAACTATTTCTCAGGGACCCAAAGGGATTAAGGCCTCATCAGCAAAAAACCCAGTTCCCTCTGATAGAGATTCCAGAGCATTAGACAGATGGGGAAAGAAGGTATATACGTCTGCCACTTTAGCAATGAGAGCTTTGAATTGCCAGTTTCACATACTAAAATAGCAGCAATTTTTGATGTCTCAGTTGAAACAAAAGATGCTTCCAGATTCAGACCCTCCTAACTTAAAAGAAATGCA
>NC_056746.1:14764624-14807124 GCF_019279795.1 Protopterus annectens
TTTGCTCCCTTCCAACAATCCTGTGTCCTGTGTCTCTGTATTTACTAATACTGAGATGGCCTATAACAATGGGGTGAGTATTTCAGTCTCTGTAATTCTTCAGTTTGTGGAAAAAACTAATTGCACTTTATGATCTGCTCGGCACGCAGTCAGAACACAGGTCAACCTGTTACACCAGATATACTTTTGATCATTTGTGTATGACCTGTATATTTACAATTTTAGTAAAGTGAGTATATTTAACCGCATTCACCACTTTTTTAATTATGAACAATGCTATTGAAATTCCTTTTGATAGTACCTGGAATTAGTGCAACTGAGAATAAAAAATGATCAAGGAATCACTGAAACTGCACTCATGTAAACTGTGAAATGTCTATAAATACAACTTACTTTCCTTGGAAAGTACATTTTGAAGGATCCATGTGACTCATCAAAGTAAAGCTTCTCAACAGTAAGGTGTTCATATTGGCCTCATTGAGACAAATGCCTACCATAATTACAGGTGACTGCCCAAACAGTGTTTTTTGCAGGGTGCCAGCCCCACCACATCACTCATGGGGGGATCTCACCCTCCTGTTATACCTCCCTTACTTATATAAGCTCTGCTTGCGTAACATTTCGCAAAATGGAAAACACCCAGAAAGGATGGAAAGTGAACCTTAAGAGCAATCTCACAAAATAGCTGAAAAGTATTCCAGGGCCGGATTTGTGAAGTGTTGCATTTTAGTACATCTGCATTCTGATGTCTCAAGTCTGCATTCTGATGTCTCAGTGATTTGAATTCTGTCTCTTAAATTATTTTTTTTATTATGACTGATTTGAAGCATATTAAAACATTTGTCTTTCATTGTCATCATCATCATCTTTCGGGTTTTCCCGTTAGGGTTCGCCACAGCGGATCATCTGTTGCCATTTCTTCCTATCCTCTGCATCTTGCTCTGTCACACCATCCGCCTGCATGTCCTCTCTCACCACGTCCATAAACCTTATCTTAGGCCTTCCTTTTTTCCCCTCTTACCTGGCAGCTCCATCCTTAGCATCTTTTTCCCAATATACCCATCATCCCTCCTCAGCACATGTCCAAACCAACACAATCTCGTCTCTCTTGCTTTGTCTCCAAACTGTCCAACATGAGCTGACCCTCTAATATACTGATTCCTAATCCTATCCATCTTAGTCACACCGAGTGCAAATCTCATCTTTAACTCTGCCACATCCAGCTCTGACTCCTGCTGTTTTTTCAATGCCACTGTCTCCAACCCGTATAACATAGCTGGTCTGACTAGCCTCTTTTAGACCTTCCCTTTCACTGTTACTGGTACCCGTCTGTCACAAATCACTCCTGACACTCTTCTCCACCCATTCCACCCTGCCTGTACTCTCTTCTTCACCTCTCTTCCACATTCACCATTACTCTGAACTGTTGATCCCAAGTACTTAAACTTGTCCACCTTTACTAACTACTCCCTGCATCCTCACCATTCCTCTACCCTCCCTGTCATTTACACACATATATTCTGTCTTAGCCCTGTTGACCTTCATTCCTCTGCTCTCTAGAGCATAATCTCCACCTTTCCAGAGTCTCCTCAACCTGATTCCTACTCTCACTACAGATCACAATGTCATCTGCAAACATCATAGTCCACGGGGCCTCCTGTCTGATCTCATCTCTCAACCTGTCCATCACCACTGCAAATAAGAAAGGTCTCTGAGATGATCCTTGATGTAATCCCACCTCCACCTTAAACAGATCTGTCACTCCCACTGCAGTCCTCACCACTGTCACACTACCCTCGTACATATCCTGTGCCACTCTTACATACTTCTCTGCCACTTCCGACTTTGTCTTTCATTGTGTGATGTAGTATTTAAACCTGCAGTTTCTACAGTTGCCTTGGCTGTAAAGTGGTAGCCATTTGAAGAAACTGTGCTTATTTTTCCTTGTCCGCTTTTATTTCAGAACTGAAGAAGAGAAGAAGGACTGGATCCAGGTAAGTCATTTGTAGCATTTGGTTAGCCTCCTCTAATGATTGTGTTCACTTTGTCACACTTGGTACAAAGAGAACCGTAACTTTAGCTGTGTGTCATAAGAAGAATTAGCTCTTTATGTATAATTTTTGAGGCATTTTCATATAACTGGGAAATGGTGTAAGATTTAATACTACAGCCGTAAAGCAAGGTTGGATCCAAGCCCTTCTTTTTTCTTTATGCTAACACACTGCCCCCATGTTGTATAGGGTTGTTTAAATACTACCCTCCCCATATACATACACACAAAAATGCTCAGTTTAATGTATATGCAAAGGCCTTCTCACATATAGTGTAAATGTAACTCCCTTAAGTGCTTTTATTCACAACTGCAATGTGTGCTACGTTAAGAATTCTTTGTTTCCTTAATGGACTGCCATTATATTGCACACAAAGAGATTTTGGCCTTTTATTTTATGCTAGTGTGTTTGGCTTCAGTCACCTTGCTTTGTCATTTCTTATTATTCTTTGCAGGAGCCCCTCTGGTTCATAGTACAGGGTACAACTGCTGCATAATACAAGCTTCATCTGTTATGTAATCTACTATTTAGAATTTTTTCTGTCACCGGAGAATGCATGGTCCTGCATTGTGGAGAGAGAGTTTTGAATGTCACTAGTTCTTATTTCTTGTGTCTTTTATAGCCCCATATTGTTGCTGAGTATTGTGGGATTCAGAGCATTCTGACAGTATTTACACATTGCCTTGGAAGTCAGACACCTCTCTTCCTTTTCCTTTGTTGTATTGTTTTTCCTTTTCCTTTGTTGTATTGTTTTTCCTTTTCCTTTGTTGTATTGTTTTTCCTTTTCCTTTGTTGTATTGTTTTTCCTTTTCCTTTGTTGTATTGTTTTAAAGTATCTGCTTCCCAAAGGTGGCACAAAGAAATGGCATACATCAGCAACACTGATGACCTTGTTCACAGTGGGCCAAGGTGTCAGTAATGTGGCCCAGAGCTTGAGTGAGTAAATGAAATACAGAACTTTTTCTTTAGGAGGGTGAATTTGTGTTTCTTGTACACATTACTGTATTGTTTGTGGAGGCTGTGGATTGCATATATCAGCACTAGTTAGGGCAGATATAACATCATGTGGAGAAATTTGACTACTGCAAATAGGAAAATGTCAGCTTCACGGAGTGATGGCAGCCTTGTTCATGTCAGAACTTTGGCCTCATCTGTACCATTAAAGTAACAGGGCCTCTTCAGTGGCTGCAGCCAAGCATGCGGGAAATTTTGGTGAAGGTGGACTATCCCAGTCATCAAACTGAATAAATAAAGATATAGGTCTGCTATGGTGTGAGCAGAGGTAGTAAGGTTTGCACAAAAGGCAGGCTGAACTATAGACAAAGTGATACTAGCAAATCTTTCTACATTTTTTATATTTCTATACAGGTATATGATGAATTTCTGGTTAAAAAGACTTGCAGTTTTTTTTAACATCATAAATAAATAGACTTACTGATCATGAAGTACTTGTTTTCTTCTCCATTTTTCAGGCTATCCAGCTGACAATTCAGAAACATGAACAGACTCTAGAGACATTCAAGTTCATAAATGTGTCCTTCAGGGATGAGGAAGAAAGGACCCCTCCAAATTCACCAGTAAGTAAAAGTAAACTTTGCTTTTGTATGGGAGCATTGAAGTTTCCTGGCATTGTCAGATGGCAGTAACTGTACTTTTTAAAACAATAGGAATTAATTTTACAGCATGCATATAATCATTTTCACTCTGGTTAAGGATTCAGCTGTACATAAATAGACTATGGACAAGGGCATTTTTTTGGTGTAAAGGAAGATGTTCTTCGTGTTTCACTGTTGCAGTCATCACATTTGGGTTATCCTTGCCAGGGTAGCACTCGGCCAGCCCGAATACCAGAGACTTAGTATTTCTGCGTCGGTTGCTGTCGCTTGAGGACTGACGTCAGGTTGTCATGAGTATAAAGAAAGGCAGCCGACACCATTACATCAGTCTTTCTTGCCCTGGAGCTCGAAGCAGAAGCTGTTCGCACGACGAGTGCCGGTCGGCCGCTACCTGAATTTTCATCTACAAAATTGAAGTTGAAGTCTTCTAAAGCTAAGTACCCCGTTGGGGATCCTTTTTTCTTACACTAACCGGTGTCAGAAAAAGTTAATTGTCTCGCCTGTGGAAAGCAAATACCACACCGAGACTTCCACTCACACTCCATCAGTTGTTTAGGCCCAGACCACGACATCCCCCGTAATCGCTTCTGTGCTTTGTTCACCGCCAGAACTGTCTATCATCAGGCCCTTATTGTAGCCAGATTTTTTTTTTTGTTTACAGTCCTCGAATTTCGATATGGCTTTGGTAAGCCATCTGATCTTCTGAAAAAACATAAAGATAAAGACAGAGACAGACCGCACAGGTCCAAACCTATCAACGATGCTTCCGTTAAGCTAGTTGTCAGTCCTCCAGTACTCAGTGAGGTGCTTTCGCATCCCCTAATGCCTGCTTCAGTTGATTCGCAGGCCGCTACCGAGACCCTTTTGGAATCTGGTATGTCACAAAACGCTTCACCTAAGGATCCTGCAGTCGTCTCTACCTTGGATATGTCCGGAGCCGCTGAGCAGGCACCGGCTTCCAAGGAAGCACTACCGAATCTTGACACAAATCGACGTCTACTTTCAGGACTACCGTTCTTTCAAAAATGACCAAGTTTCTTAGACCTAGGGTTCAAACCATACCCAAAAAACTGATAACCCACTCTCAGGTGCCTGTTACCTTGCCTCAGAATCAATTTCTTAAAATGAGGGAAGACCTTATCATGCCGATCAGGGGAAGCCAAGTTACCCCCTCCAAACGGAAGAGAGATCTGTCCCCTGCAGTTTTGTCTGAACAAGAGTCAGGTGAATCTGATGTATCTGAGTATGAAGACATGCACCTCCCCCTCCACTTATGAGGATTCTGATGCAGAGGATTCTATTCCTTCAGCCTCTCCCCCAGAGAATTTTTCTTTTGGGGAAACCCTGCATACTTAGACTGCTGAGTCCTACACTAAGGCACTGTATGAGCACATTCACTCATGCATGAATCGTGCCATCCCAGATAGAACCAAGATGCTCTCCTCCAAAAAAAGGAAGGCAATCTGGTGGTCTCCTGCCATAAACAAACTTTACAACAAAAGGAAGAAACTGTTGCAGAAAAGAGGAAAATCCCACGATGCAAAAATTTTCCTTACCAGCCTCACTAAGAAGCTGAGATCCCTCGTAAAATCCTCCAAAGCTAGTTACAAAAATAAAGTTGCCAAAGATTCCAAAGACAACCACAAGGCATTCTATAACTATGTCAAGAATCTAAATGGCAATGCTCAAATCTGCACTGAGCTACAACAGAATGGCATTAAATATACTGATCCCAAGGATATTGCCAATATCCTGGCAGATCGATTCAGTGCCAACTTCACCCCCCACCCCTTAAATGGCCCATCTCAATACAGGAAGATTGCCAAATTCCGATAATGGCCACACAGGTAAAAAAAAAAAAACAGTCTCCAAAGCTAAGAATACAGCATCCATGGGACCAGATGACATCCTGGGCTGTGTACTACATGAACTACAACATGAACTGGCACCTCACCTAAGTGTCATGTTTAATCATACCCTCACCTCAGGCTTTGTGCCCACTGAGTGACGCACAGCTACAGTTATCCCACTCCACAAGGGAGGATCCACCTTGGATCCCGGGAACTTCCCCCCATCAGTCTGACGAGCCTGATCTGCAAGGCCATGGAACGTATTATCATGGAACTTATAAACAAAGATATTGGCAACCTTCAAACACTAGACCCCCACCCAGTTTGGGTTTGTGAAGGGCCGATCTTGTCTCCTGAACCTGATTGACTTCTTCAGATCAGTCTCCAGAGCCGTGGATGAGGGTAAGGCAGTCCACACAGCCTATTTGGACCTCGCCAAGGCCTTTGACACTATCCCCCCCTCTCTGGAATCATAGATAAACTTACTAAACTCGGCATTAATCCCTACATCACTCGATGGGTTGCCAACTGGCTTACTGACAGAACCCACACTGTAAAAGTAGCTGACTCCAAATCCAGCTCCAGACAAGTGACAAGTGGAGTACCTCCGGGTTCAGTCCTGGGACTGCTCTTGTTTGGCATCTACTTCTCTGAAGTACAGGCCAACACTAAGGGACTCTGGCTAACAAAGTTCGCAGATGACTGCAAACTGGGAGCCATTACTGAATCCCCAAATTATGTGGATACTCTACAAAAGGGCCTTACAGAAACAGATGCTTGGTGCCAGAGCCACGGGCTCAAGCTCAATGCCAAGAAATGTATAGTTATCCCCTTTGGGAAAAAAACATGTACCCATGAATTACCACATATGTGGCAGTACACTAAACACTGAAAGTTTGATAAGAGACTTAGGGACACAAGTGGACAGTGATCTCACCTTCGATAACCACATCGCCACAACAGTCAGGAAATCCTTCTATGTGGCACACCTCATCACTAAGGGCTTTTCATCCAGAAAAAAGGAGGTCATTGTCCCACTGTACTCATCCCTCATTAGACCCATTGTAGAATACAATGCCCCATTTGGTATGTACCTCTCAAGACATCTGCAACAACTGGAAAGGCCACAGAAATGCGTCACTAAAAGAATCACAGGCCTAAAGCAGATTCCCTATGCTGACCATCTAAAAAAACTCCACCTTTTCTCTGTTGCATATTGTCTACTCAGAGGCGATCTCTGCTTAACATACAAGGCCATGTCAAACCCAGAGCTGTTGGACATGCTACACTTTACGAAATTCCAATCCCTGAGAGCCACACGCTCCAGGGATCTAAACTTTGCATCACAATAAACAAAACATGCTGGAAGGATAGGTTCCTGACCTAGAGACTCAGCAGACTCTGGAATAGACTGCCCATACATGTCAAGCAGAGCGTCTCCTTGGCCCTCTTCAAAAGGAACCTTGGATGGGAGAAAGGAAATTCACCCCGGGGATCACATCAGTCGCCCTGCTAGACAGGGGTCCAGGGAAGTAAATAGTGTGGAAAGAAATAGCCAGGGAATTTTTATGGCTAGGCCTATGTAGACCCTAGGGCCAATAGCTTAGTACCAACCTATGAACTTTCAGGGAGCATTTGGGAGAGTCATGACTACCCTCAGTCTAAAAAGAGACTAAAGGAATTCCTAGATCTTCCACAACACAGACCTTTGGCCATCCCCTCAGTCCTGGATGTTGTGGAGGATGTTTTCCTTGAATCCAGCCTGACTCCTGAAGGCCCTACCTCATGCTCCCAAAAAAACAGACCGGTACTATAGAGTCCCTGACTCTCATAAATATTCCAACAGGTGACCCTGAGGTCATTTCTCAAGGACCAAAAGGGATTAAAGCAGCCTCTGCTAAGAATCCCACCCCCTCAGACCGGGATTTCCTAGCTTTGAACAGATGGGGTAAAAAAGTATACACCTCAGCTACTCTTGCTCTCAGGACACTAAATTGTCAGTTCCATATGCTGGAATTTCAGCAACATACCTTGGAACTCCTTAAACAAAACATTTCTTCCTTTCCTGCCTGAGCAGAATCTAAAGATTTACAAGAGTTAATGCATTCTGCAAGTCAAGTAACTAAACATACCTTGCACTGTGGTTTTCATGCCCTAGAAGCTTCTGGATCTCTCATTCGAAGATGTGCATTGCTTAAGGAACAACCCCTGCCAGACCATGGCAAATCTAAATTGTTGGATGCCCCCTTGCACAAAGATAGCTTATTTGGCACTAAGGCAGAAGAGGTCTTAAAAAAGATGGAAAAAAAAAGCAAAATCTATGCAAACTGTTAAGGATTTCTTACAGGTCCAGCAGGCATTGTCCTTCCAAACACTGGTCCTTTCCTACTCCAAGTAAACTAGCCCAGCCTAGCCCCCCCCCCCCCCCACCAGACAGCAACCCCAGGGAATGCAGAGATCTAAGCAGTGGACTACCTCTATTTCAAAACCAGGGAGTTCTAAGCCACCCCCTTATGGTAAGATCTCACAATGACTCACCACCTCCACCCCCTCCCTTTGCCCACCTTCACTTACTCCTAGGAGGAAAACTCTCCTTTCACTCAAGCACCTGGACCACCATTGTGCCTCAGGGATACAAATTCTCCTTCCACACCCTTCCAACCTCAGAAGGGTTCCCAGATCTACCACCAAATCAGTGAGCGGAGGCTCAAAAGCAAATCCTTTCTCTGCTTTCTGTTAGGGCAGTAGAGTATATTCCTGCAGAACAGATAGGCCAAAGCTTCTACTCAAGACTTTTTCTGGTGCCCAGAAAAGAGGGCACCTGGCACCCCATCCTCAGTCTATCCATTCTAAACATCTTCCTGGTGATCCCAAAATTCAAAATGCTCACCCTCCAGCAGCTGCTACCCATGCTGTCTGAGGACACTTGGCTAGCCTCCCTAGATCTAAAAGAGGCCTACCTCCACATTCCTATCAGGGAATCATGCAAGAACCATCTCCGCTTCAGGGCAGGATCTCAACACTTTCAGTTCTCTCCACTTCCCTTTGGCTTATCTACTGCTCCCAGAGTTTTCACAAAATGTCTGGCTCCAGATATTGCCTTTTGCAGAGAAAGAAATATTCAAATTTACCCATACTTAGACGATTGTCTTATACAGGCAGATAGCCAGGAAAAGCTGCTCAAGCACCTGGCCTTTGTAAAGACCCTACTAAGCTCCCTAGTGTACAATATCAACAAAAATAAATCCAAACAGGTGCCCACCCAAATGATTATCTTCCTGGGAGCAAGTCTGGGCACAGCATCCCAGATGTCATACCTTACACCAGAAAAACAAATTTTCCTGACAGGCTACTTCTCTCAACTAGCCACCAGGCCCCAGCTGTCTGCAAGGAAGATCCTACAAGCTCTGGGGTTCATGGCATCTTGCATACTACTCATTCCATATGGCAGACTGCATATGAGAAAACTTCAATGTTACCTAAAGAGCCTATGGGGTCAACACTCTCAAGACCTGAACACTCTTCTACCTATTTCCTTGCCTCAGAAAGGATTTTCTTTGGTGGGCAATGGCATGCTTCCACAACAAAGGACTGCCCTTCTTCCCACACCCACCACCTAGACCCCCACCACAGATGCATCAGACTACGCTTGGGGTGCATACCTGGATGGCAAGTGCATACAGGGCCAATGAAGCCCACAGCAAATCACCATGCAAATCAGTCAGAAAGAGATGATGGCTGTGCAGCATGCCTTGATAGCTTTCAAACCCCTTCTCTCTCCAGGGGTTCTCCTAATCAAAACAGACAACACCACTGTGATGTGGTACATCAGCAAGCAGGGAGGGACACACCCCTAACCTCTGTGCATGCTGGCCATGACCCTTTAGCACACAGCCTTTTCCGTGCAACTTCACCTGTTAGCACAATTCCTACCAGGTTCTCTCAACTCTGGCAGACCATTTAAGCAGAAATCTTCTGGACACACATAAGTGGCAACTCAACAGAAGTAACTTCACCCTAATAACACAGAAATGGGGAATGCTGAAGGTCTACCTCTTTGCCTCCCACACTAACCATCAGCTCAGCAAATTCTGCACCAGGGATCATCACTGCATGGCTTGGAAAGTGGATGCCCTTTCCTTCCCCTGGGTCAGTCTATCGGTCTATGCCTTTCCTCCCCTACCTCTCATCCATGAGTACTGCTCAAAATAGGGGAGGAAAAACCAAGGACCATTCTTTTTGCTCCAGACTGGTCCAGACAACACTGGTACCCCTTGCTGTGTAGCATGTCCCCGCTGCCTCCATGGCATCTTCCTCAGATTCCAAACCTTCTGACCCAGAGGGAAGGGGAAATCTTTAATCCCCAATTGCAGACACTCAGTTTGGCAGCTTGGCTTATTCCCTAACCCTGAACCAATCGGCCATCTTCAGTAAACAGGTTCTGGATGTTATCCATGAGGCCAGACATCCTAGCACCAGAAAGACTTATGCAGATAAATGGAAAAGGTTCTGTACCTGGATCCAGGCTAAGGGAGCCAGTATGGCACAACCCCCCATCCCTCTCATCCTGGATTACTTAGTTGACCTAAAACACAGTAATCTCTCTTTTTTCCTCTATAAAAGTTCATGCCTCTGCCATTTCTGCTCATTTTCCCACTGAGCAGCCCCTTCTCTCACACCCTTTGATCAAACAGTTCCTCAGAGGGGCTAGCAGTTTGAGGCCCCCCAAAAGGGCTCCAACACCAGCTAGGGACCTTAACTTTGTCTTGGAAAAGCTCACACTGCCCCCTTTCGAACCAGCTTCTTCTGCAGCACTGAAATTTCTCCCCTGGAAGACAGCATTCCTTCTGGCCATCATTTCAACCAGAAGAATCTCTGAGTTGCAAGCACTCGTGGCTGTGGAACCCTTCATCATCTTCCATGCAG
Organism: Protopterus annectens; assembly: GCF_019279795.1. Taxonomy (NCBI): domain Eukaryota; kingdom Metazoa; phylum Chordata; order Ceratodontiformes; family Protopteridae; genus Protopterus; species Protopterus annectens. Next base: position 14,775,068 of record NC_056746.1, read on the forward strand.
ACAGGGTATCCCTCAAAAGTAACTCATCCTTCATGCCCAAGGTAGTGTCCAGTGTGACTCTCAACCAATCCATTCATTTGCCCACATTTTTTCCTAATCCCCAGAACAAAGGGGAAAGGATTCTTCACTCTCTAGATGTGCACAAACAGCCCAGATTCAATCTGGACAGGAATAAATCCTTCAGAAAGTCTGATCAATTGCTGCTTAGCTTTGCTACAGGGGCAGAAGGCAAAGCCATCTCCAAGCAATTTCCAAATGCATCCATTTCTGCTACAAACAGCATGGAAAGCCTCCCCCAAGGGGGACAGGACACACTCCAACAGAGCAGCCTCCACCTCTGCTGCTTTCCTCAGAGGAGTCCCCACCAGGGACATCCTGGAGGCTGCCACCTGGAGATCTATTCGCACTTTTACCAAGCATTACCATCTGCCTCTCTTCTCCAAATCCAGGGCAGGGTTTGCCTCAGCAGTCTTGCAGGGCATCCTAGCCAAAACCTAGTTTCCTTGACTGAATCCACCCATTTCCTCATCTTTGGGAATCTACTCAAATGTGATGACTGCAACAGTGAAACATGAAGAACATAGTACAGTTGTGTACACTTACCATAGATGTAGATGTTCAAGTTATATTCACTGTTGCAGGTTCCCTCCCTCCATCCCACTTTCTCTCTCTCCTTTTATTACCATTCTTTCTTGTTGTTCTCCTTTCCTTACAAGGACATATTGGTATTTATTTTCCACTGGTGGGGTTCTTCCTCCAGAACCTGGCCTCCTACTTTGGGGGCTCCTGACAGGTTAGGGCAAGAAAAACTGATGTAATGGCGTCGGCTGCCTTACTTTATACTACTGACGATCTGACATCAGTCCTCAAGCGACAACAATCGATGCAGAAATACTAAGTCTCTGGTATTCAGGCCGGCCGAGGGCTACCCTGGCAGGGATAACCCAAATGTGATGGCTGCAACAGTGAATACATGCGAACATCTACATTTGTGTACACAACTGTACTTTGTGATCCATAGTATGTCCCCTCTAGTTTTTTCTTCCCCTGCCTGTTTCCAGTGGATCCTGATGGATCATGTTTCTTTAGTTGACTATGACTATTTGACCCATTGTCATTTATGCTTCCTGTTATTATTCTATGTTTTTATTGAAGAACTGCCAATCCATTGCAGTCAGATGTATTCCTGTTTTAACATGTTTACTACTCTGTTTTTTAGGAAAGCCAAGTAATGTTTTCATGTAGATCACTGTTATTGTACTACATTGATTTCTGCTCAAGGAGGCCTGACATCTAACTCAACTTCAGGAGATGAGCAGCTTCTTCCTCAGGGCTTGATGGCCTCCCTGTGAGACATCACTATATCTGTATGACAGAAACAGGCACCTGACTACACCACCTTTAGTTCTTTTTTACCAAAGTGCAAGTCACTTTAATAACCTGCTATGCATTGACAGGTCTATGGCTTTGGCCTCCTCAAAAACTACCATTACTAGTTTACCTTCTTGCTGTTTGGCTTGGTTACTTTTGTCAGGGAATTCACAAAGTGCCTAGTTTCAACAGTCATATACTGCAGAACCTAGAGAATTCATATTGACCCATATCTAGATGACTGCTAGATTCAGCCTTAGTCTCAGGAGGAGGAGAAGAGTACAGTTTACATCAGACTACTTTCAGGCCTTAAGGTTCTCCTTCAACCTCTCCAAGTCAAGAAAACACTGTACAGGCGAGTGATTTTCCTGGAAACCCTATTGATTCCGGCTGCCAGAATGCCTTCTTTCATTGGGGACGCTAGAGTTCCTGACAGAATATTTCCAGGTCATTGCCTTGAAGCCCAGTGTGACTACTAAAGAATTCCATCGGGGAGCTGCTGTGTGGCTTAGAGGAAGAAGACTATGTTGCAGGTGACTGAAGGCCAAGTATCTGCTTGGGCACCTGTCTGAGCTGGTGAGGGAGGATGGCAGTGAGCAGCTACTGCCTGCTTTGCCAGTCCTGTGGAGAGGGATGCAATTCTGGCTTTTCACATGGGGGACACCTAGTTTGAGCGCTGGCTGTCTACCCCGTGGAGCCTGGGTCTGTTTACACTACCCTGCCATGTGTAGTCACATTATGAGCCAAGGGGAACCCTCAGGTAGCTCTAATAAAGTTCAGATGAGCCACTGAAGGGAAGGGAATGTGCTCTTTTAGGGTAAGAGGGTAGGCTGACACACACAGGGCAAGCAAGGCAGGCCTGCTTCCTACCACTCGACCCTTGCCACAAGCGGCTGAGCTCATGGGGCATTCTCAGGCAGGAATAAATGGAATGTAGTGTTGTCACCTGCTCAGGATTGCCCAGGTTCTGTGGTTGTGGAACAAATAGACTAGTTGGGGTGCAGGTGGAGGTAAGGGAATTTCTGAGGGGGGGTAGTTTAAATGACTTCCACTGTCCTAGTTGTACCCCTGGCAAAGCTATAAACTCCAGTGGTATACCAGAAATACATGAAATCAACAAGATAATCATGAAAAGGAGATCTCTGGTCTGCTGTGCATCTGACAGGAGTTGGAGTGATGGCCCAACCAGCTAAGCAAAACATAGGTGTATCTTTCAAATGGGACCTACAGAGATTAACAAATTCTTCAAATGTGGCCTGGGGTCCATTCAGTGAGCCTTAATGTCCAGAGCAAGTAGGACCATTCTTTCAGAAAACAGCATGTCTGTATTTTAAAGTAATAATGTCTCTGATCCTAGCATTTAAGTCATTTAAACCTATCTCTAAGAAAAGGGTGCTTCAAGATGTAACCAGCAGCACAACAGTCAAGCCAGAACTTGGTTGCATCCCCATACGGTCTGGCAGTGATAACTTGGGAAGTAACCTAGCAGTATCAGGTGACCTTAAAAGTAGTCTAAATCCCATTTCAGCTGAACTTGGTGGTGGACCCATCTGAGCAGATCAGCACTGGATACCGATGAGTGGATGTGACCCAAGGATACATTCCCACAGCTAGTTCACAGTTGGGGAGTTCTAATAACAGAGATGATTTCTTTTTTAGCAAGGAATAATTGAGGAAGTTCTGCTACAGAGCATGGCACATACAGGCTTTGGAAGTGAATGCTTTCTTCAAGCAGACAGGTCTGATTCTGTATATAGTCCCTTTGGTCCCCCTTCTCCCCAGGGGGACTTGGAAGGGAAGGGGTTGAAAGATGCTGCTAAAAACATCCTTTAGACCCAAGCAGCAGTGGTTCCCCTATTCATACAGCTGCCTAAAGGTGAAACCTTTCACACTGCCTATTAATCTGGACCTCTTTAAAAAAGGTAGTGAGAGTCCTCATACACCCCAACCTGGAGATCCTCCATTTAACAGCTTAAATGATGTGGTGCTTCTCCCCTACAGAGGACATGCTGAATATCCTGACAGAGACAAAAAGCCTACTACCGGGAACTCGTACTAGACAAGTGGGAAGAGATTCACTGTCTGATGCCAGAGAAAGAATCAAGACCCCATTTTGACCTTGGTGTCTTTGATTCTGTGGTTTCTCTATGAATATTTCACTTCAGGGCTAGCACAAGCCTCAGTGAAGGTGCATCTGTCAGCCACTTCAGCCTGCGTACCAGTATGAACCTATGAACCTATGGTAGGATCTTTTACGTACATAGGTAAATGCTAGGCTTATTGTCCTTGCAGGCCATTTTAAACCTAGTCAATTCCCTTTTTTGTGCTCACATTAACCTATGCCATGTGGTTAGAGGTCTAACACAAATGTACTTTCTGCAGCAGCAAGCTCACAGATTAAGGTTGGTATTTTGTATGTGTAAACTTTCTGGGCCCTGCCACAGCTGTGTGTCGCATACATCCTCTGTTTTGTCAAGCAGGACACCAAGCATTACTGTCTGGAGAAACTGGAATGCTTTCTGCAGAAGCAGAACCTAGACTTGTGTGGAACCACATCTAGATGTACTAGATTGCCATATTGTTTTTGCCTTTCAACTTAGAAACTCTGCATAACAGTTTGTTTTCAGTCAGTAGTCCCAGCGACATGAAGAAATACCTCCATGAATATGATTGTGAGAAGCCCAGGAGTCTGTCTGACCATCAAGTGACTGATGCCAGACTTTCATTTCTTAGAAACTTGGTTCCAGTGTTTGCTCATCTGTTACCTAAGTAAATGAACTGGTCAACAGGCAATTTTGAACCATGACCACAGACAGACAAATATAATATGGAGAATTAAACAGTGCAAGTACCACTACAATACACACACTCTCTCCACACATCCACCTGGCAAAAATAAGTATAACTGTGGCCTTGCTATTTTTTTCTCGTCCGTTTTGTTCACTAAGGCTTTTCCATGTCCTTCAGTCTTTCTATCCTGTGATGTCTTCAGCTCTGACAAAACACTGAGTTCTGTGTCAGGAAGTCAGAAAGGTGGACTAGTTCAAGATTCCTTGGGTTACCATTTGTGACACACATTTTGGGGAGTGACATTTTTTTCTCCTGACTATTATCTGCAAGCTCCCTGAGTTTTCCCCTTGAAGATTCATTGACTGGATATCGATCATAAGCTTTTAGGACACATCACAAGGAACTACCTCTTTTTACCCTGATATAGTTTAGCTGAGATCTGCTGTTACTCTCCAGCTAACACCCGAGAAGTGTTTTGCAACAGACATGCCAGGAGTTATTTTTTGTCAAGATGTTCTGCTATTGTTGGTTCTTGTCTCCCTGCAGGATCTTTTCTAGGAACTGCATTGCAAGTACTCATCATTTTTAACACTGTCCTGCGGTGACTGAAATTGTTGTTATGGATTTAGGGGGGTTGCAGGCCTGCTGTCTGCACTCAGTTGAGTACATCTTTAGCATCTCTCAGAAAAAATATGGCATTGTGAGACTAGAATATGTGTACAACTTTCTAATCAAGTTTGTATAACATAGCTGTGAACATAGCTCACTTCGATGTGTGTGTTTGCTCATTTCAAAACAGGAATATTTTATAGCGGAGTGCAATTGCTTGTATTTGTTAAGGATGTAAGGGGAGACTTTTAAAGAGGTGTATATGTTTTAAAATGTGAGGCAGTTGCAAAGTAACATTTTTTGGCTGCATTCCTGGGATGGTCAGACAGCAGTTATCCCAGGGTACCCTTTCCTCCTACCCTGTCAACAAGCGGTATCTGCGTCAGTCTTGCTTTCACTAAAATTAGTCACTTCTTGTGCCCCATTTCTTGCCACACCACCACAGCATGTAGAACATATTTTGTCATCTGCTGTAGTTTCTACCTTTGTCTCATAACCACCTCTAACTGTGTTGGGCATTGGTATTCATAGCTGTCAGCACTGTTAATTGTAACTGAGAACTTGGAATACACATCTCCCCTAAGTAAAAGGCTCATGATTCAACAAGTGGTAATATTCCGTACCTCTGTACTTAATGCTTTCCCTTCTGCTGAAGAGTGAATATTTTGTACATTGTGCCCTTTGGTGCAGCAGGACCTGAACTTCCTAAGATTGCAGTCACTCAGGCTGCTGTGACAGACACATTGTTGAGTTTTTTGTAGGGTATTGTTTCATTTGCTTGATGTTTGTCACTTCATTCTGGCATGTTATGTTCCTTGCCTGACAGTATCCGTTAACTGTTTAATGTCACAGGAAGATAGGATTTGTCATTCTCTGAACAGGCCATATCAAGCTCCAGTCCCCGATTGTATTCAGTGGTTGTTTCCGTTATTTGGGAAGTCGAAAGGATTTCATCACTCCAGTCTGCACATCCAGACTTCTGGATAAGGTAGACAAGTACAGGTTTGCATTTTTGACCACCCACCATCCAGCTGTGAAATTTCCTTGCTTTCATTTTTTTACCATCTGGCTTTGCTGGGCCAGGCCTTTGCAGTTGTAAAAGGTCATCTTTGAAATGAGGAGATTCCTGTTGCTGCTTCTGGGACAAGGTACAGTGAATTTTAATGTATTTACTACAGCAGTGAGACTGCCAGTAGCAATACTGGAATTAATATCCGTTTGCAATACAACTCCTTTTATATCTTAACTACTTAAGATTGCATAAAACTACTGACATCACTGACTAGTTTAGCTATCTAGTTCATATGGTTTGGGCTGTGCAGAGTATTATCCTGAGACAGTTAAATCTGAAATCTTTTCTATCAGTAACCAGAGTAATTGTGGCACTCTGAGTACAGATGTTTCATAAAATCAGACATTTAGGGCCATATCTGTCATGCAGGCTGGCTTCATTTTTATGGTCATAGGTCTCCATAAGACCTTTTTTTTTTATTTTACATAATATTTCTTCATGGGGACAATTCCCAGCTTTGAATTCTTCTCTCTGGACTGTCAGCAGTCCAGACCGTTATTCTGACAAAGTCATTAAACCAGACAAGTGCTCGTGGGTCACCCCTGAAAGAGACAGTTTTAAATAACTGGTAAACAAACAAAAACAATTGAAGACCTATGTACTCACCAAGTGCATAGTACTGCCAGTGCCTGTCTTGCTGAGACAGAAGCTTGTCATCTTTCCCTTCTTGGACAGCATAGAGAAATGTATGACTTTAATGGGAATCAAACCCTCCCCCCTTTATAGTCTTTGGGGAGGTACCACTTTTCTAAGCCATGACCCAAAGCTTCAGCACCACTTGCAGTGTCAAAATAAAATTAGACCCTAGGTGAGGACAGCTTTACCAACAGTTTCCTAGGTACTGAGTGAGCTGCAGATTCCAATTTAACACACAACTCGTTTGATTCTGTCTCTATTCCACAACAATTGCACTGTCACCTGAATCCTGAATTTTTAGTTTTTGGCCTTCACAACTTTCTCTGGAAGTCATCTGATTGTACATCCAACACCGTGTCTATAAAAACAGCCTTTGTGCATCATCCTTTAGCAGTCTTTTCAACAATTTCAAATTATGTTCCTTATTATTAATTTGGCTTTTTTCTTTTTTTAAAAGGTAATGGTCTCTTTGACTTGTAATGCCCTTGAAATGCTGAAACATATCTGATTCCTGCTTCCATTCAAGTTAATCTCTGCTTATAATGTTTCTGGTGGATAGCCTGCGGCTTTGTCTTTTGAAGTGAGTAATTGCTTTGTCCTCATAGAGATGAGACCTCCATAACCATACATACTTGGTCCAGGTAGAGTTTCATTGTTTTTCCTACAGGGAAATAACTTCCTGATTTGTGCTGTCCCTGCCACTTCATTTATAATCTAGTATACTCCAAACCTTCATTACTGCTTCCAGCACATCTTGTAGGATATTTGTCCACATCAGTGTGTCTTTTATTGTTGTTTTCCTACCCTTCCATTTAGGTACTTGATCCTGTCCTCCCTCCTGTCCAACACCTTGAACAAGTTTGCCTTGAATCTGAGCTACCTTATGTGTCTGACTCTTCCTTCTTCTTTGTGGAGTCTTTTCCCTTTATTTTATTCCAACCCTTGTGTCAGCCCTTTGCATTGGTCTTCTTCATCAAAACGTATATGCATATCCTCTGGAATTTCATGTAAATGATTGGTGGAAGGGCTGGTTGCAGTACTGAACCTGATGTACCCTGCTAGTAATGCATTTTGTTCCATTTGTTATTGCTTTCTGGATCCAGCTGTTGAGCTAGTATTTTACTTCTAGAACTGCTCTACTACTAACTTCAAGGCCATGTTCATATGTTAAGCTTTATAAGTGTTGTTGTGTCATATGTCATGATAGCATGCTGTAAGGCCATACCCGCAGCTTCTTTGTGATCCATTACTTTGGCCAATCAGTAAAAAAAAAAATCTCTCTATTAGATTCTCATGACATGACCTTCCTACTGTATACCCATGCTGTCTTAGGTTTTGTGTATGGGATGCAAATTGTGCAGTGATTTCCATTCCAAAATATTCCCTACTCCCTTGTTTGATCAGGCATTGACTTTTGCTAAATTCTTGCCTTCCCAATGGCCCTCAGACACCAGGTTTGTTCATCAAGCTGCACGTGATCAAAGTGAAACTCTATAACTGCTGCTGCTTTTCCATGGAGGTTGCTTTTATAACAGTTTTATAAGTTAGACAAGTCAGAAATATTGGTGGTAGTTGTCGTGACACAGAGGGTCTTTCTGTACGTGACAGTCTACACTGGAAAAATTCTAGTGAACGTGACATGACAATGCCTGAATTGTGAACATTTCTTGAATTGCTAAAGTTGTTATTGTAAACATGTTAAGTGGCAGAAATTATTGAGAATCTCTGAGCATTCAGACATCATTGCCTTTCATTTTTCAGAACACAGATTTGGGGAAGAGAGCACCCACCCCAATCCGAGAGAAAGAAGTCACAATGTGTATGAAATGTCAAGAACCTTTCAATTCGATCACCAAGAGAAGGCATCACTGCAAAGCTTGTGGACATGTATGTACTTCACATTGCCTATAACATTATTCTGTTTCATCATTTTACTGTTGTGGTGCAGAAGTGATGTAGGCCATAGGTGCTTTTACTCCAAAGCTAACGACCTGCAATTCTCCTGAGACAGAAGTACATGGAGTTTGATTGTTGTCCTATAGTTGGCCCTTAATTAGGGATTTTCATGCTTGATTTGGTGTTGGGTATGTTTTTTGCTACAGCTCTGCATTTTACTTAAAAATATATATTTTTAGCAAGTTATTAAAACTGATCATTTAATATAGTTTGGTTTACCACTTCCATTGTTTTAATGTTGGCATGCTGCATTTTATTTAGAATTCAAATTCAGTAATGCATATGTGTGCACAACTGCAGTACCATCTGATGAGCCCACATTAACTGAATGCCATTTAGCCACAGACAATTAGCTGAAAGAGAGGCTACATGGTGAATATTGCACTATGTTTGAGTAAAAATGGAATAGTTAGTGTTTTACTTGACTGCTATGCTTAGTTGAGAGCTTTTATGCTTACTTCATTGAGAGTGTGGTACTTGGTAAGGAACCATGTCCTCTGCTCTGCCATTAAGTGAGCTCATTAGTTAGAGATGCAGGGATGATGTTGGGGGAGGGGGGTTGTTTCAGGGAAGAACTATCTGATTAATTCAAAGAGCGTACCCGAGAATAGCTTGTTGGTTGAGATGGTTAACATAGCTGAATTAAAACATAATGTTGATACAGGGAGCTTAGCTAAAAATGGCTTTTTTGGGGCTAAGCATCTGCATCAGCAATGTGGCTTTTAAGATGTTTTTTTTTTTACTCATGGGTTAGTATCCTGAAATTTGAGAGAGAATTTCTGCACAGCTACTTGAAATCTGACCTTTTGTGGCTAAACATTCTGCAGTGTGATAGCATCTCTCTGGCACTTGCTGATAACAGTTCTGCGTCTATGTGAGTAAAAGATAAATCAGAGATGGCTGGCCTTGAGTCTATAGCTGTGAAGTTTATGTAAATGTAAACTAAGGCTGAGTGAATTTTATATTTCTAGATCACAGAAGTTCTAATATTCCCATGAGATCATAGTGTTTTAATTGACTATATATTGTTAGTGCATCAGGCAGATTATTGTCTCCCTGTCTGGATGGGTGACTATGGTACCTGGCAGTTTGGGGTAGGTTTTCTTTGCTTCACTGAATAACAAGGGATCGTGTCAGCTGAATTGGGAGTACGTAATAAATGATTTAAGCTTTAAGGCCTTTAAACAATGGAGTTGTTTTTGTACAAATGATATTGGTAGACTTGCTACAGTGCAGATTAGAATATTATTTAGTTATTGCAGTGCTAAGTATTGGCCATATTTGATTTCACAGTTAATTGATTTTGCGCAGTCCAGTAAGGAACAGCTGTAATGATTTATGCAATAAGTCATACTTTGCAAGTGAGTTTTCCAGGTAAAGCTTTTGAACCACATTAAGACTGCATAGTTGTGACATCCATAATGTTAATCCTCCAAAGGAAGCTACAAAAGTCGGACAACTTGCAATTAGATAAAAAATTCAGTTTATTGCGATCCAGGAAATCTATTAACGCACTTCACATTTACAACCACAATACACGTTTTCGTCCCTCTCTTCCAGGACTTCATCCATAATGTTGAACTAAAATTCTAATTTGAAATAAAAATTTTTTTTTCTTTCTTTAAGTTGTTGGTGTGTATCAATTTGAAATGTTGATGATTCCAGGTACAGTATGATGTTTAGCTATTGACCCCTGAAATGATACTCATTGAAATCAAAGCACGTTTTAAATGATGCTTCCGTGCCAAGGAGAAATCCTTGCACAGTCTATACCTCTCGGCCTCTTACAGTAAGAAATCTGGACAAAGATAAGTAAAAGTGGGGAAAAGGCCCAAAAATAGGGACAATTTTTAAATATTGCTCTTACAAACTCAGAAAATTAATTGCAGAACATGTTTTACCTTAGCATTGATTTTCTGAATAGTATGAAGTCTCAAACTCAAATGTCTGTCGTTATTTTTTTAAGTTTAACCTTTAATGATTTGCTGCTAATTTGCCAGAAAACCGCATTTTTTTGAAAAACGGACCAATAATATGAGGCAAAAATCTGGACGTTCTACAGAAACTGTACAATTGTGAGGTATGCCCTGCACCTGTTGCTTAATATTCTAGCTCTGAATCATTCCATGTTACAAGAGGAATTTCCCTGCGACAGCAAATGTCATGTCAGTGTTCGCTGTTCCATAAACAAACTCACAACACTAATTAAACGTCTTGTTTAAATTGTTTAAACCTAGCGTCATTTTCACAATTGTCCACGTTTTTAAACACTTTCAAATATATACCAGTTAGAAAGTTAAGGGCGGCCTCTGCCACTGTTGTGCCACTCTTACTGAAAATCTATATTTTTCTATATTTGAAATTCTAATTGGACCCACATGAAAAAGCATTATGTAGTTGTGGATATTTATGCAGTAATCTAGTAACAGTAAGATTAGCTGCTAGAATGTCATTGTGAGGGCAGTTAATGGCATTAGTTAGGTCCCCTGTTTGTATCCTGTAAATGGTTTAGTACAACTACAATGGAGCTTATAGCCTTCTTATGTGGGGTAGATGTTTCATATCCCTAACCTTACTTTTAAAAATCCTCCTTTTCCATTTGAGGTTTTTATAATCAGATACAAACAAAATAAAAATACATATTTAGTATGCGATCTTATTGAGGATAGACATAATGGATACATTTCCACAGGCAGCCTTTACGAGATTGCAATGTGTTGTCTTATAAACATAATGTGCATGATGATTAAAACTCAAATCCCTGCTTAATAATAATCTCCAGATCCTTTTAGGTCTTCATAGACTTAATAAGTGGGTCTCTCCTAGCATATGGATGCTCAGTTGTTTGAGTTACTGGTATGTAGTATCCCACATTTTTGATGATAAAACTTGGTTTGTGGACTCATTGTATCAGCCTATGACTTTTACTTGTATAGCTGCACATCTGTGGTATTATTGACTGGTAGTGTGAGCTTCATATCCACATATTACAAGGTTAGTAATCAGCTTAGACATTGTAAATGAATTAAATAAAAAAGGACCTGGGGTATCCCTTAAGTGGTAGCCCTAAACCTTGGTGAGCTACTTCTCAAATCTGAATGGAATGATCATTTAATTAGTTAATAATCCGAATGGTAATACCAAATAAATGTCTGACACTTGTCACAGGGGGTTAAGCCTGTGAGCTGTAGTTACTGTGGTATAGAGTTTGATTACCTCGGCCCTTATTTGCCTACTGTGTGACCTTCGGCAAGTCACTAAACCAGACATTGCTCTTGGGGCTGCCCTAAAAAGAGACTGTGTCCAGTTGGCCTACCTGGTTAATAAATGGATATTAATATTGTTGTTAGAACATCGATAATATGCTATTTAAGGCAATGAGCAGGCATACCATGAGGAATGCTTTCATATGCTTTTGTTATGACCAAATAGAGTTTGTCTACAGTAAGGCCCTGACCAGCTGTTTCAGTCACTGAAATATAAAACTGGAGATGGTTTGAGAAACACAAATGTCTGGCGAAAAGCAATATTGAATGATTGATGCAGTTGTAAGAAACACCATAAAATGTAATAGCTTATAAGTTGTTAGATATGGGATTTTATTAAGAAAATTAAATACTTGCGCTTCCCATTTAATGATCTGATAGAAGCTCCAGTAATTTCACTTCAGCGATCATTTTACAATAAACCTAACTGGTATCCTATATGATTGTAAATGTCAACACTACCACCACTGTGTTTTCTTCTAAAATTATGGAACACCATCTAACCCAAGAAAATAAATGGGGAAAATATTTGTATCAAACCATGTCTCCAACATGACAAATACAGCAATCCTTTCTGAAGTTACTGTTCATCACAACAGTGATTTTAAAATTAACTGTTTACATCATAAAAAAGCTAAATCATTAATGGTGGATCAGTTATATGGCTCAGTCTGCTGCCTGCGTATAAAAAACTCTTAATGTTGTAATACTAGAAACTATAAATTGATTGCCTTCATGGTTTGCATGGTACTTGTCTGCAACAAAACAATTTGCTTTTGCAATTATTCTTTTCCACAAACAAACATGGTTAAACCCAAAAGTTATCAGCATTCATCTGACATTCTTGTGTTGCTCAGGCAGCCAGGCATGAGAAATGTGTCACAGACCTGCTTTGTGCAATGTATCAGTGTGCCAAATACCATAATATACTTGTAGGAAACCCATTACAGTAGCACAGCTTTTCATCTGCTTCTTGTCACAAGTATGTTGCTTTTCAGACCAGTAGCATAGCTAGAGTGGGGTGAAAGGAGCAACTGCCCTGGGTGCAAAGTGTTAGGGGGCATGACCCCTTGGCCATTCCTATTCCTCTTGAGGTTATACCGGCTTTTTAAAGTCGGTGTTATTTTTGCAGTCAAACTTGAGCACTGTAGTGCTCCCTATGTGGTCTAAAGTAATTAAAATGTAGCAACTACTTGCTGCATTTGTAGCAACAGTTTGCTACAGTTTCAAAGACAATTTTTCTTATTTTAACTAAATACTTGAGCACTGTAGCACTCATTGCATAGTATAATCTGTCACAATGTCTTGCTACATTTGTAGAAACATAGCTAGCTTCTGTAATAACCTGGGGCTGATGTCTGTACTGCTTCCCCTCCTTCCCAACTCTTTATTGGAAGAAAAAAAAAGATCTGGTGGCTGGTGATCCTGAAATACAGGTGTCAACCTGCCAAATGGGTCTTATTTCTGGGTCCCTGTCCCTATCCCACCCCTCCTCAGCTGAGGTGCAGTTGGCATTTAAAAAAAAATCTGCGATTAGGTAGCTGGGGCTTCGGAAATACAGGAGCCAATCTTCTTTGCCCTGATTCCCATCCTCCTTCCTGACATTTTATGTTTAAAAAAATGTTTTCTTTAAGACTGTAGCAGGTTGCTTTCTACATTTGTAAGCAAGCAGCTTGCTACAGTATCAAAGGAAAAAGATTTGTTGTTTCATTTTTTTCTTTCTTTCTTGTACATACAGAGCAGTGTAGTAGTGTATTCTAGCTGGGAGAACTGCTGTGTGACTTCTGTCAATTTAAGTGATATAGCAGATTTGTCAAAGACAGTATTAGGATGGCAGGGTTTATCTGTATGCATCAGTACACAAGATTAAGACTCTTAACTTTTAGTTCATTGCTTTCTGTAGTCAAAGGGTACGGAGTTTGATTCCTTCCATCTGCATTAGCTATTTTATTAAGCAAGTCACTTAACCAGACAGTACTCTCAAATTGCCTCTGAAAAGGACTCTGTCCAGTTCCTTACCTTGCTAACAAATGCATAAAATGCATGTCTGCAGGAATAGATTCTGAGTAGTGATGATCTGTTCTGTCAGAAGGAAGACCTAGAAACACAGCTGTAAAGGTGTAATGTCCTGAAGCCATTTTTGAAAGGTATTGACATAATACAGTGTTGTCGCCTAACAGTAAGATGTTGTCCTGTTCGATTCTCAGCTAAAGCGTCTTCTGTGTGGAGACATGTGTGAATGGGCGTACCTTCGTTGAAGGTTGTGCGTCAGGGCCGGCAACTTGGCACGTAAAAATCTACTGCCGATCATTAGCAGACCGGAGTTCCACTGTGGCGACCCCTAACCGGGAAAAGCCGAACGACACAACACAACATTGACATAATATCATAAAGACTGCATTTGATGATATTAATATCAGATTACATTTATTGAGGGCAATGATACCCAATTAACTTTAATTTGGGGGGGTGGGATTAAAATTTGTTTTCCATGGGCCTAAGTTTTGTGCTCATTACTTTCCTGGAAATGATTGTTCATTTTTAGATCATTCTTTTGTTCATTCAGTATAGACTTGTTTTCATTTTTTGTTGCTACTTTAAATTGGCTGGATAATGCACAGAGTAGTTACTGTGGCCCAGCTTGTAGGGTCTGTGCTTGTTTCCATCTGCCCATGTGTTGGTCTGCGCTTGTTTCTGTCTGCCCATATGTCGGTCTGTGCTTGTTTCTGGCTGCCCATGTGTCTGTCTGCGCTTGTTTCTGTCTGCCCATGTGTCGGTCTGCGCTTGTTTCTGTCTGCCCATGTGTCGGTCTGCACTTGTTTCTGTCTGCCCATATGTCAGTCTGCGCTTGTTTCTGGCTGCCCATGTGTCGGTCTGTGCTTGTTTCTGTCTGCCCATATGTCGGTCTGTGCTTGTTTCTGTCTGCCCATATGTCGGTCTGTGCTTGTTTCTGTCTGCCCATATGTCGGTCTGTGCTTGTTTCTGTCTGCCCATATGTCGGTCTGTGCTTGTTTCTGTCTGCCCATATGTCGGTCTGCGCTTGTTTCTGGCTGCCCATGTATCTGTCTGCTCTTGTTTCTGGCTGCCCATGTGTTGGTCTGCGCTTGTTTCTGGCTGACCATGTGTCGTTCTGCGCTTGTATTCAGTTGTGGATGTTAGGGTATGAACAGTGGCCTCTTACACCTTCTTTGCCATTCTGTATTTCAGCAATATAATGTCACGGTAAACTTCATAGCATATGGGAGTGCTTGCAGATTAAAGCCGAATGAGAAAATGCTTGGCTAGGGAGCAGTGTTAATGTAATAGATATTTTGTAAGTACTGCTTTAACATGTAAATGCCTCGGAAATGGTGGGATGTACAAGCTGAAGGGTACAGATAATGAGTGCTTGAAACATTAATGAGTGCAGCAATGTAAGCAGCAGAGTGCTCTGAGAAAATTGTATGCATTGCTAAAGTGATGCTAGATACGTAAATATATTTCTCTGCTGATTGTCTTGTTGAGGTCCAGCGGGGCTGACGTGTTGTGTTACAGGAAAACCAAGCTGCTATAGTTTTCCTGTGCAGTTGTTTTGGCTTGCTAATTTTGGTTCATTGAATACATACACATTTTAATCTGGCAGACCTAGTGACAGATAAATTGCTTTCATTTGCTGAACTCAGTTTTTGAATGGCTGAGTCATCATTCACATGAGGCCAGAATTTTTTTGGTATACCAAAGGAAGTGCACACTTGTTAAAACAACCAAAAGAGAACATTTGGCTTCAGTTACCTGACTTGTTCTTTAGTAGTGTTCCTGTGAGTTTTAGGATGTCTATTCTAGATTTTCATGTAGAAATGTATTAATTTGTTAAAACAGCTAAAAAGAGATTATATGAGTTTGGTTAACAGATTTTGCCCTTCTTTGTTGTTCCTTTGAGTTTTTGGATGCTTGACCTAAATTTTTTGTCATTAACTTATTTCTCCCCTCTGCTTAATGTTGACCCTTTCCGATGATGATGTCATAATGTACTGGAGTGAATATCAGATTTGCTTAGTGTAGTCGTCTCAGTAATGCGATTGTGATGATTACAGATCCTCAAAGTTGATATTTATCAGTAATGTAAAAAACTTACCTCTGCATCATGGCCTGAGGAGCAAAAACTGCTAAACCGCATTTTGTCCCATCAGTGAAAGCTTTTTTGGAATCTGGTCATAAAAGGAAAAAAAATGGTAAAACTTGCATTTTCCCTGCGCTGATGCCATTGACTGTTAACAGTGAACTTTAACTTCAGTGGCACCAGTGTAAGGAAAGCATATAGTGCATCCATAGACTTTAATTGATGCACTATTGTGCATATACAGGAATGCATCACTTAAAGTTTATGGACACACCTTCTGTTATCCCTCAAGTGTTGTTACAGAAGGATACTTATTTGATCATGCTTTAATAAAAAAAGTGTACAAAGTCAGTTATTAAAATACTGTCCAAAACCTTAGGGAGTGTGGCGGGGAGGCATTGTGCCATTTAAGTCACCAAATGCCACAATACACATTTGAAGATTTTTCTTTTTATGAAACGAGAACCCTCTTCTTTAAGTTATCACTTATGACATAGGCAATCATACATTTATATAAATGAAAATAAACCATACTGACATAATTTTAGTTGCAAATATTAGACATCACATATACTCTATCCAGTCAGTGTAAGTCAGACATTACATAGCTCATTCAAACCCTGCCTTCTTTTAAACCTCATTCCAAAACTGCATGTCTTGTTTCCACAATTTCAATTTTTTTTCTATGTAATTTTCTCCTGCCCTTTTGTAAAGATCCCATTTCCAGTTGTTTTTATCTCTGTTACTAGTTTCTCTGCTACAGCTGATTTAGACTTCATTTCCATTTCCCAGTAATTGCATTTTTGACAGCCGTCATAATTAGACTCAGCAAGGTCTGACTATGTTCTAGGCAATTCCGATTCTGTATCATAGCTCAAAAAATAATTTCCTTAGTAATACCAATTTCTTTACCCAGTATTTATGATAGAGTAGTCTCCAGTGAATTTTTGAAGTCTTAACCAAAGAAACACAGCACAGACTTTAGAACTGAACACACTGTGTTTGAGTTTTAAGGGAAGTGTAACAACAGGTTTCGTAATGGTTTTACAATGGTTTTATAATGATTGTCCCTTTAAATATAAGTTACTAGCAAGTTTTCCAATTTCATTGGATACACTTAATTAAAATAATTTTCTTATTGGACAACCTATAATGATGTTTATATTTGAAAATGTACTTAAATTGCTGTTTTTTTTTACTAACAGTTTTTATCTGAAGAAGTTTTTTTATTAAGCAAGATGAAAAGTGCTTAATAAATACTTATAATTTTGATTTGCACCTTGGTTCTCGGACAGTTTTTAAAGTCTACCAACTCATTATTCTCCCAGAGAATATGTACCCAATTACCTCTTTCTTCCCCATCACACCTCCAACATTTGCAAGGAAAAATTCCCTGGAGTCTACTTGCGGTATAAAAATACCTATGTAAACATTTGCAGGTAAAGATTCTAAATCTTCTAGACTTTGTTGCATATTTGAGAGACAGGTATAACCCCCATTGTTTCTTTGCAAACTGCTTATCCAGTCTGTCTTCCTAATCCTTTCTAACCTCCTCTGATTGATTCTTATAATTATCCTGCAACATTTTATATGCTCTACTAATTATTCCTTTTTTAACAGCAGCTTCTATTCTAGATTCTACTAAAAACTCTACCAGTACTTCTCATTCACTTAGGCTCCCCCTATTTCTTTCTCTTTGTCTATACTCTAATATCAATCCTTGAGGAAGGCAATCTGTAGCCTGCAGTCCAAATCTATTCTGGCTTTTTCCCCATTCTCTTACCTTTCTCTTCTCTAATTATTTTCTCCCAATACCTTGGTTCTTTTGGCAGTTTTCTCCAATAAATTCCATCCCCTTCTTGCCTATTGTCTGTACCCCTAATTGCAGTCATTCCTATTGGCATAATCTCCTTTCTCCATTCCCATGTTGGCTTACTTCTTAGAATACTTTCTACTACTTTATGAATATAATATTCTGTATGGTGATAATCTTAAGGATCTGCATCCAAAATCCCAGTTTTTCTTTGTTTCTCGAGCTTCCCTGCTGTTTCATCATCCTCCCTTTCCACTTTGAATCATAGGTTTCTGCTTGTGCTATGTATAGGAGCCTAGCTCTGAAATACCCCTTCATCTCGGGAAAATGCACATGTGAACATTGACGTGTCTCCAGAAAGTTCAAGATGTTTGTCATATGAATCACTGCTGCATTTTCATTTATCATAGATGGGAGTTAGGCACAAGCTGATGCCTGTTCATTCAGATAGACTTCCAGATCTTAAGCATTTTAATTTATATAACCTGTAACTTATAAAACAGTGTCTCTTAAATGCATTTATCCCTTTAAATGCCTCTACTTCTTGCTAGACTGAACCTTAAATCTGTCACTTCATTTAAATAATCTTAAACTTACCCCAGTCTCTTATATCTGCTGCAAAACATCCTACTACTCTAACCTCTGATAGCAAGAATGGTATATGCAAAAGTGCAGTTTAGTTTGATTTTTAAGAAAGTAAAGGAGTAATGTTGAGCAGTACACTGAGCTCATCTAAATTAATGTCGCATATTCCAATCTCAAGGATATAGCCAGCATATTACCTGACAAATTTAGTGCTAACCTTACCCAGTCTACCCACATTGTTTCCCCCCAGTACTCCCTGAAAGTTTGTTTTCCTCAAAATCAATCTGGAACAAATCTTAGAATCCCAGTCAAAGGCTAAAAATGCTATTTCTATTGGACCCCAAAATATACCATTTTGCATTCTCATCAGTGCCAAATATGCACGATCCAAGCCTCTACTTAAAACTGTTCAACCTGAGCCAGTCCACAAGGTTTGTTCCTGATGACTGGAGAACAGCCACTGTGATTCCTGTACACAAAGGTGACTGCTTTACAACTCAACATAATTACAGGCCTAGCAGCCTCACCAGCCTTGAATACCAAACCATGGAATGTGATATAGCAAGACTAACTTATGCAGATTTAGGCAACTTAACTGATCTAAACCCCGATCAGTTTAGATTTATGAAGGGCAGTCCTGTCTCCTGAAACTAATAAGCTTCTTTGAGAAGGTTACAGATGATGGAGACAGTGGTCCATCCATGCATACTGCTTACCTTAACTTGGCAAAGACTTTTCACACCATTCCTATGCATGTATTATTGAAATATTAGCCAAACCGTGTTAACTCCTACATTGTCTTCATGATTGACATAGGTTATCCAACAGAACCAGAGCTCATGAAAGATGCTGGCAACTTCTCTGTTTATAAAATGGTAACTATTGGGGTACCACAGGGACCAGTGTTAGTCTCTATGTTTGACATTTATTTTGCAGACATGTAAGCCAGTCTCCCAGAAGGGTGGTTGACCAAGTTTGCTGATGGCTGCACTTTGAGCACTGTTATCTACTTTTCCATTGATATTAAACAGCTCCAGCAAGGGCTAGGATATACATATACCTGGCGAATGGAAAGTGGTCTAAACCTTAATGCAAAAATGTGCACTGGAGTAGTATTTGTCAAAACGTTTCTTCCACCTGATATATTGTAACTAATGCTCCTTTCCTGTCAGATACTTGTGTAGACAACTCTCTGTCTCATTTTATCATGTTCCCCCATGCTCAGGATATCTTCCTGTCTTGTCTTCTTAATTTCCATGGGAAGATTTTCAAGATCCCAAAAAATCATCCAACCGTTGTACTCTTTCTTTGAGTCCCATCATTCAGTTCAGTGCTCCTTTGGTATGTACAAATCTAAGAATATCTCTCAGCTGGAAGGACCAAAGATTTCTACCCAAGATAATTAAAGACCTTAAATCCTTCAACTATCCCGATATATTAGAACCACTCTTCTTGTACTCAGTAGTCTAGTAGCTGCTTGACGTGACAAGTCTCACTTTTCAAGCCATGAAAGACCCAATCTGTTTGGCCTTCTGTTTTGTCACAAAACCCTCAGCTACAAACACCTGCACTAGGGATTTAATTATGCACCAACAAATAGAGACTCACTGGAGGGATAGGTTCCTCTCTCAATATATTCCTAGTCTGTGGAGTAAGTCAATAGTACAGACCAAGCAAAGTACTACTTTGGCTATCTTTAAGGCTAGTCTTAATGATTGGGTGGGTAAATATAAATTTACAGCAGGGTTAATTAAAAGGAACACATCATGTGTATGCTCCAAATCTGGCCATCAGACAGCAGCTAAGACCTGTATTAGTAAAGATGCAGTAATACCAGCTGAAAGAGCTGCTTCTGAAAAAAATTGGCAGAAGGGAAATGTGTTAGAAAGTGGGGATCCCAAGAGTATGTGTGTGGAAAATGAATGTTCATTGTCCAGTAGGCAAAAGAAAAGCAAGTTTATCCAGGTCATCAGGGGATGTCAAGATGTAGATGTGAGATTTGAATTGCTATAACAGTCTGTGTTCTGTATATTTTCCTGTGGAATGAAGATGCATTTGGAAGCAGAGCGGGCTATGGAGGAAATAAGAAAAAAGTTTAGTCATTGAGCTTAAGGGGGCACTGCTTCTTAATCGCCTGCCTCTAAGAAAGCCCAGACAGACTTTGCCAGCGAAATACTTTCCATTGTTCCAAAGGGAAATGCATGAATAATAGAAGAAAATGATCAGAAGACTCATAAGTACCTTGAACTTGAACTAGCGGTTGATTTTGAGAGATTGTTATCATCAGCAGGAAGTTCTGCAGTAAAGTGAACTTCTAGAAGTAGGAGAACTTTAAAGCATCAGTCCAGTTAGATGTAGTCTAGACATGTGAAGTATGGTTCTGCAAGAAAAAGTGAAACATGAAAAATGGTGTTCCTTTCATGTACTTGTGAAGTAACTAGCTGGGGGGGTTTCACTAGCACCAGCCTTGGGCTGAAGGCAGGCATCCTGGGGAGCAGGCAATTATTATGATAGGGACTGAACAATGTGTTCTAAATGACTTTTTCAGTGGCTCTGCAAGTTGCAATATCATCAACTTTTAAAGAGGTACTGGCAAAGTGGTTCAGTGAAAATAAAAAAATAAATTAAGAAGTGAAGTTTGAAATTGTGGGAAGTGGATATTTGTGCAAACAATTGCCTCTTCAGCAACATTAATACAATACTAAACTTCTAGAGGTAACCATTGATAAAAACCTGAACTTTGAAACCCATATCAATACCATAAAAACTGTCAACAGGAAAATAGGCTCCCTCTGTAGGATAAAACTATTTCTCTCCCCACTAGCCAGAACCACTATTGCCTATTCCCACCTTATCTCTACACTTCTTTATGCTTCTTCCATATAAACTAACTTGTCAAAAAATAACCTTAACAAGCTAGTCAACGCTTACAATAGCATTGCCAGATTTGCTGCTGCTTCCTCCTTTAGGACCCATCACTGCCATAATCTGAAACAATTAGGCTGGTTAGAGCTTCTGAATCTGATTCACTTTAAACAACTCACCATTGCGCACAAAACCTTTTTCCAACCTACCAATACCCCAATACTTGCTAGTCTCATTAACCAATATAAGAACCTTTCAACTTTATGCTCATCTAATAAACTACTTGTATCAATGTGTAAATCTAATAACATGGCAGGAGATGCTCTGTTCTCGAATGCAGTTGGAAAGTATTGGAACCAACTGCCCCATGAACTTACATCACTGTCTTCATTTACATTTTTTAAACACAATCTGAAATTTTATCTTAAAACCCATTGGTTATGTCCCTGTACAAATCCAGACTAATATCATACTATATCCTAAATACCCTCACTTAAGACCTAATTCCTGCTCTGTCTGTGTCTTTTTAGATCAAAGCCTATCCTTGGCAAAAACATATCTTATCCTAAAAGAGATCATTTAAATACCTAGTTAAATTCTTCTGCATATAATTCTAAAGCATCCTACCTAAGGCAGGCAACACGTATTGTTTAAACTGTGAGCATTGCTGAACTGTTGAAACTTGAAGTATGCATTTGTTTAACAATTACTTTCTAGTTACTAATGAAGTCTTGTACATAAAGTCAAAAATATCTTATCTAATGCTTGTAACATGTTTTTTGTATAAACTGTGAAGATTCCTGAACTGTTAAAATCTGTAGTATTTAACTGTAGAACAACTAGTACCTGTATGTTAGTAGTCTAGTAATCTCTTGGAGCTTATCTCCCCAGGACTCTACTGAAAATGGACATAAATCCAGTTAGACTATCCCGGTCAACAAATGTAAAATAAATAAATAAAATAAATAAAAATAATGCATTAAATATAGCGGTGCACAATTTAATTTGAGGTTAGCCATTGTACTTTTCCTACAGCTAAAAGTTAATGTCTACTGAAAGCATGTAAGTTGTTTTTCAAATGTGGGAGAGGAATAGAGATGAGAAAAGACCAGACAGTGATATGAGTCCGTAGGGACACAGGCTCTAACATCTACTTTAGCGTGGTTAACATTAACTTTAGGACAGGTAAACCCAATGTGAGTGCAGCTGTCAGTTTGGAGCAACTGCTCCTATATACTACATTTCCTTTTTAGAAAGTGTGGTTTTGTCTATTTTGAGTTATATTTAGATGGGAGTTTTGAAAAAGGTTTGCTGAATATTTTACTGAAGTAAAAGTTCTGAGCAAATATGACATGGGTTGAAAAAAGAGATGAGAAGCAGCAGCTACACAAAAATTCAGCCTGCCAGCTGTTAGTGTGTGCATGGAAACTGCAAAATGGAAACATATATTCAAAATAACTACTATGCAGAGTATGTGGAAGTAACAGCTTCTTAGCAGAATGGATGGTTTGTCAATATGAACATGGAATGTAAATAGCCTAAAGACATGTACTGAAACAGTAAAAATTAGACATTGACATTTTCCTGCTTACTTATTGAAAAGAGAGGAACTTATGGAATGGATAGTGGATATAGTTCAAGAATTATTACAGAAGACATAAATTACTTTGGGAGGGATAACTAGTGAGTGGAATAAAATGAAAGAGGGCTTCAAAAGCATTGTAAGTATGTCAGAAATAAGATGGAAAAGATATGGGAAGGAATTGATGGAAATTTTTTATTGGGGTTGACAAACGTTAAAGTATTGCAGAAGAAAGAATTCCAGAGAATGAGGACAGGTGACTGCACAGTGCTAAAGGAAAAGTAAGCAAGTATTTAGACAATATGCATGAGTATAGAAATCTGTTGAATGACTATTTTAATAGCAGTTGCAGATTGCAAAAAAAAGTTTAGCACAATGATTTAAACAACAGAAATAGAGTTGTAGCCAAGCCTATCCTGTAAGAAGAAAAAAAAAATAACTAGAGTTCCTATAGAGGTAGTTTGCTTTTTCTTGGTTTCCCACTCCTCTGCTTCATGCAAATTTTCATAAAATGTCCACAGTTGGAAATGTTTATGAAAGACTGAATAGTTAACATAAGAAAAGATGGAATAAAAACAGTGCTGTATTATTGCTCAAGTAGAATTCTCCAATAATTACTGTTGAAAGTTGGAGGGAAAAGAGTGACAAAAATGAGGAAGACTTTGTTTAACAATATTTTAAGATGAGAGGCTGCCAACATCTTGAAAGAAAGCAGTGCTGGTGGTATAGAAAGCATGTAAAAACCCTTCAGATCCAGTTGCATGTAGACCCATTTTAATTTTAAATCATGATTATAAAGTGTTTATATATAATAGCTAAGAGAATGGCAAAGATGTTGCCAAACTTAATAGATCTAGATCAGTGTGATTTTATCAGGGAGAGGCTATAATTTTGACAGCATTAAAAGAACACCGATGATTGATCCAGATGGAGTCAGAACTTAAAAAAAAAATCACACTGCTGTTGGTGAGTCTTGAAACAGAGAAAACAGTTGATTGGGTCATTTAGGATTTTATGAGTCGGATAATGGTAGCATTTGCATTCCTTGAAAGAATTTATATGGTTAAGTGATGTGTCTGAGGCAAGAACCAAGGTGAGAGGGCTCCTCCCTACAAAGCTGTGCTTGAGCAGAGGAACCAGGCAAGGATGTTCTCTGTCCCTTCTGTTTGCTTTATATTTTGAACCATTACCAAACAAAATATGAAATTCACAAATTCAAGGATACAAGTGGTATGATGATCAAGAAAGGTTCGCCTTATTTGCAAATATTATTCCATACCTGATAAATCCAGAAAAGGCATTTCCATGTTGTGGAACATTCTGAGACAATTTCCAATCTTTTCTGGATATAAAATAAATGAAGATGAAATAATTCCTATAGCAGTAAACTGTTAACCAGTGCGAGGTGGTTCAGCAGTACTCATACTTATGGGGACATAAGATGAAATAGTTAGGCACGTGGATTAAAAATAATTACAATATGGCAGCTAAGGATATATGTGGGAAGAGACTTAACAGGAGACAGTGCAACAATTAAGAAATCAGAAATTCTGGATTATGGATATGGATAGCAAGTTACAATCGGTTGAAATATTTTAGCACCTTTAGTTCTGTGTACAGGACAGGTGTATTTTTATCATCCAGAGTAGAGGTGGTGGATGGCATTTAATAAAGAATGTATTTAGGAGGGGGATGAATACAAGAGTTATGTGGTATAAGTTCATTTTCCCCATAGAACAAAGTGGATTAGAATTACCCGATTTCAATGGGTAACTTCAAAGCTACTCAGTTAATGCTGATGTACATAATTGAAACAGATTATTATAAATCAAAGTTGAAAAGTATGATGATAAAACAAGATTTGAGAGAGACTAGGGTTTTGGATGCAAGTCCTTAAGGAAAATAGTAACAGCCATATAGAATATTGTGATCCTAAATTAGGAGTAAGTAGCAGGAAAAAGAAAATTAAGCAGGAAAGATAAGTGAAAAAATATTAAGAGAAGTAAAAAAATGTAGGTTAGAAATGGTGAGTATTGTAGGCGAGATGAGGAGGAGAATGAAGGATGCAAAGTGTATAAAGATGTCTCTTGAAAATTGTATCAGTGAAAAGACCAGAGTGGGATGAGGAAATGCAACGTTGAATTTACACATGATGTATGACCTTTGATTTTATTGGAAGCAGTAGTTTGTGAGTTTCAACTCTAAGGATTGGTTAAGCTAAGTTGGTTTAGCTAAACTGGTTTAAACAACTTAGCAGGTACTGCTTTAGATGAGTTTAAATGAGCTTAGATTGCTAATTTATTTCAGAGAGAGATGGGGGACTGCAGTTCCATGCTTTTAAAATGCAATTTGAGAAATGTGCTAAGTTATAGGATTTAGAAATAGTAAGCAGAGACTTATCCTCAGAGCTCTGTTTGTGGACTGTAGTTGGATAATAAATTATAGAGCAGTGCATTTATGTGATTGGTGTACAAGGTTGTAGGTTACTAGAAGTTGTGTCAAGGATAGATGTTAGGGGAGCTCTAACCAGTTAAAAAGTTTTAATGATACAGTGCTAAGCTTTTGTGTGATAGCTACAAATTTAGTGAATTTTCTATAGCATTGTTCCATTCTGAGTAGTAATATAGTTTGAAGATTGATGAGTACTGAGGAGGCATATAGAAATAATTACAATAGGAAGCTTGTGGCTGTGTGTGTTTTTTGCTTTGTCAGTAAGATAGAGTTTGGCTGTATTTAGTAAGCTAAGTTTTTGATGGGTTTTGTTTATTGTTTGGATTATGTGATGGTCAAATTTCATTTTGTCTATTGTGACCCCCTAGAAGTTTAGAATGTAAGAACTGCTCTATTTTAGTATTATTGGCTTATTATTTAGTGAAGAGTGTTTTTTGGGAATGGATATGTTTAGGGGAATGTAAGATTAGTTTAGTCTTGGGCTGAAGAAGTTGAACTTTGCCATGTTTCAACAAATGAGAAAGGTTGTTGTTACTTGTAGTTCTGTGAGAGCTGTGCAGATGAGTAGTCATCTGCATACTGAGCTACAGTGGCATGGTTTGTGGCAGGGCAAAGTTCGTTTGTGAAGAGACTGAATACTGGTGGCCCAAGAATTGATCCTTGGGGGACCCCTAAAGAGACAAGTACAAAGGATGTGTAATCATCTTAACATTTCACTGTTCTCTGTTTGATTGGTGGCTCTGAAACCAATGAAAAGATGAGGAAGAGTGGCCTAGTTTAGAGTTTTAGAAGTAGTAGTAGATGTGGCAGTGTTGAATGCATTTGATGGGTTAAGAAGGAGTGAAGATATAAGTTTACTAGAGTTCCTATTACTATTGACTGTATTAGTAAATTTGAGATACTTCCCAGAATAAGACACTGAAAGTGTTTGAGGACATACTGTGATAGCATGTCTTTGAGCAGGGTTCCTGCATCAGGTGGGTTTCGCTTTCATAGGCCCACTTATTTTTTACCTTTACAATATGTTGTTTGAAAGGCTTTCAGAAATGGTTTCTTTACCTCTTGTCTACCAGTTTTGTTTGAGTAAGAAAGAACTGAATTGGGAATGGGAGATGGTGTCTTGCAGGTAACGCCTACTTGGAAGACAGCACCAGCATTAGTTGAAAGCAAACTCAGAAAATACTAAGTTAAATATTTGTTGTTTGTCAGGTGAAAATGTTGAATATTGTGTGTGCCATTGGTTTTAGTGGGAGCCACTGCTGACGGTATATTTAGATGGTGAATAGTCATGCACATGTACTTTTTCCACTATTCCCTGTCTGCTCTACGAGTCCCTGGAGGGCCCTTCCTTAATTACATCTTTATGTGGACAAAATTTAGTTGTAGTGCAACACATGGATTTAGGATTTGTATTTCCTCAGTGAACTGTTGACATTTTTGTCACTGATATAAAATGTCCAAGGGAAAAGATATGCTGGAGTTATCACAAATAGTAATGGGTTTGCTTTTATTCTTCTGTCATATTTACAGTATGCAGCATGTATTTCTTTACGTAGGGAACTATCTGTTTGCACAGATCATTGCATTGATGGTGTATATAATTTTGTCAGTGAGAAAAATGATTCTAGGGAACAAAATACTGTCTTAATGACTGTTTTGAAATAAGTTTCCATGAGTAGAAAAAGAAGTTGACCTGTTGTCATTACAGTATTAAATCAGTTTATTGACGAGCGTTCATATTTTGTTGGAAATGGTATGTAACGTAAGTTGTTGGAAATGAGACCATTTGTTCTTTGTTAGGTGAATTTGAGGGAATTAATTTTCTAAGAAAGTGGTTTGAAAATGTAACTGTATGGATGTCACTTTATAGAAAACTGTATCCTTTCTTTAGCTCCTTCAGTGTTCTCCAGAAGGTTTATGTACTAGTGGAAGGAGGTTTGATATACGGTTGCATTCTTGTATTCCACGCCTTTCATTTCATTGTATTTAAAATGTTACAGCTGGAAAAAAAAAAAAAGAATGTAGGGCTATAGTCTCTCACTGTTGAGAGTTATAGGTTTTGTTCTCTGCTCATAGTATCTCCTCACTTGTTGGGAAAGTGTAGTACTTTTTCATGTATGTGATCTTTTGTATATTAAATCTGAAGATACATGTGTTCATTTGCTTCTTAACATGTTTGCACATATCAGACAGGGCTGGTGACAAGGAGTTAATTTGGAAACCTAAGTTCATCTTGCATTTTTCCTGCATTTTCTTTTTTAGATTTTGCTACATTTTTGCAGAAAGTTTAAACCATCAATACTGTACAACATGAAAAGGAAGTAACATTGAGTACTGTATTTCAAACATACCTCTCAATCTCTTAGAGCAAGAAATCTGGACAAAGCCATAAGTAATGAGGGGACAAAGGCCCAAAAATGGGGACAGTTTTTAAATATTGCTCTTATAGACGTAGAAAGCTGATAGAATAACGTATTTTGCATTAGCATAAATTTTCTGAAAGGTATGATGTACGAAACTCAAATGTCTGTCATTATTTTCTGACTTCAACCCTCAATAATTTGCCAAAAAAACAGAAATTTATGAGAAACGGACAAAAAAATGTGAGGCAAAAATCTGGACATTCTGCAAAAACCTGTACAGTTGAGAGGTATGATTTCAAATAATGCATCAGTTTGGTGGGAGAATGAAAGGGGAGAGTACTGATATCTGCCAGCAGCGAATACACAAAGAAGTGTAAAAATACAAAACAATGTTACTTGGCTGCAAAAGGGAAAATGTGCATTTTCTGGAACCAAGTCTTCAGACTGCACAATTGGCTGTTACTTTGAGGAGAGTTCAAATGTGTACCATTGCAGTTTATGATGGTTCAGGGTGTTAACACTGCTCTGCCTTAAAATATCACATGCAAAGTATTTTACTTAATTAGCAGATAGAAATGCGTGGACAAAGATTCTGTGCATTTTTCTACTCTGTCATCTGAAAAATTAATTTAAAGGTCTTCCAAATATATGGTACTGAAGCCTGAGTGCCTGCCATCTCAGTATCTTTTTATAGACACCTTTATTGAATTATCACTTGTAACATACGCAAACTTACATTTATATAAAAGCCATCAAATCATGTTAACTCTACATTTACAAGCAATCAAATCATATTAAGTTTACATTTACAAGCATTATACATCATATACAATATATATATATATATATATATATATATATGTATATGTATATATCCCCCGCAAAATAAAAAGTTTTCAGGGAGAGGAATTGTAAATTGCTAACTACTTGTAAAACAGTTATTTTTCCTGCCGCACTGTAAATTTTTATGACATTTTGTCAGTTAATTGTTTGCAATTGTTTAGTAAGTATTCTATTAAGTAATAAAAGCTGGCCTTTGCAATGACGTCAGTACTTCCTGTTTGGACATACTGATTGAGCTAGCATATTGACAGGTGTTTGGGCTTCAGTTCCACATATTCACAGTACTTTTTAAAAACCTTAGTTTTGTAATAAACAAGTGACCATAAAATTTCAATCTGCTTCTAGATAACTCTTTATGCTAACCATGCAAAACACTTCGCACTTGACCTTTAAGATACTCTTAGTTTAGTTTTAGGACCAGATTATATGCAATTGATGGTTTACTTCCTCTATGGGTATGTCACCTTCTCAACAGTTCCAGAACAAGCATTAATATTATATTTAGGTTCATAGTTGTTTATTAGTCTAATGACCACAAGGTCCTTTTTAAGCCTAACTATGCATCCCAAATCTCTGACAAGTTCTGATACCCTTGATAAGTGTAAGCAGGGGCTTGGGAGATGAAGCATTTGCAAGCTAGAGCCTGGGAGATGAACCATTTACAGGTTACCTGTGTCCATTAGAGACATAGGTGCCAGACCAGGGATGAATTTGCAGTTTTCCATCCAATTTTCCAAGTTGCACTTGAATTGGGTTAGAGAAGAACTCTGCTTCACATGGATGGGGAAGCCTGTTCCATAGACTGGGTAGTCTTTGGGATATCTCTCCAGCAGGTCCTGTTAATGTCACAGGCAAGGTTTAAGTCTTTAGAATGGGTAAGTTTGGTGCTGTTTGTTTTGCAGATATGCAGGAAGTCCATTAGAGTGGGGTCTGACAGTGCCCTGTATGCATAGGCATAGATCTCCCCTCAAAAGCCTGTAGGAGACAGAATACAGGGATAGGGCCTTGAGGCGGTCTGCTTAGGAGGTTTTACTTACGCCATGTATTATTTAGTGAGGAAGCTCTGTGGACTTTCCACTTGTTGGATATGTCTGGTTAGGTACATACCAAAGGGGGACATTGTACTCAATGATAGGTCTGATGAATACCAAATACAATGGAACAATGACTTCCTTGAACTTAAATGCTGTACCTTTGTTTATAAGTTGTACAACATAGAATGATTTCCTCCCCACTCTAGACATGTGATGGACAAAGGCTTGATTGCTATCTTTGTGTTTCCTTACGTCCCTGACTACTCAGTCAACCCTAAGGGGTGTGTTGTCAATATGATAGTTACCAGGGATGGATGACTTCCCAAAGGATACTATTATGCATTTCTTAGCGTTTAGTTTTAGTCCATGGCTCTGACACCTGTTGTTTGTCTGTGTCAACCCTCCTGGAGTAACAGCCTACTTCCCAAACCCTACTACCATTGAACTTTATTTTCATGCTTAAGATACAAGATGTTGTATGCAGAATAGTGTGATCCTGGTTAGCAATTCTTCTTCTTATACATGCTATATCTTGCTTACTTGTTCTATTTAGCTACCAAATACTAGAAACTGTTTCTTAGGGCAGTGCAGTGTACTATTAATTGTAAGGATTATGCTTTTTCTCTCAGTCGCCGTGTTATATATGGCATGAAACATAGTTCAAGTATTTTTTGCTATAGTTCTATTTCTGGTGATGAGCTAACACTAAATATCTATTATTATGTATTATCTCTTCTCTTGGTTCCTACCCTGAAAGGCTCGCACAGTTAGGAGGACTGCATCCAGTTGGGCATTTTAAAAAAAATGGACAGCCACACTAGTCTTCCCTCAATAACCAACTTAACTAAGGTTTACTATTTTTTCTAAAGTCTTTCTGCTTAAACTGTTTAATTCAGCCATACTGGGACAACTGCACCAGACTTCCCAGCCCTTAAATTTCTATTTTTATTTTATTTATTTATTTTACATTTGTTAACTGGGTTAGTCTGGCTGAGCTTTTGGCTCAATTTCAGCAGAGACCCGGGGAGAAAAGCTCCTCTGGGCTAGAAAACAATTTATTAAATTTTAGTAACAATCAGCTATAGGATCTTACAAGCGGAGACCTGGAGAGAAAAAAAAGCTCCTCAGGCAATTCAGTTATACAGGGTATTAACAATTGGCAGACAAGTATGTGAGTTGTTACAAACAAGGTTTTAAACAATTAGCAGAAGAAAATGTGACTAGTTACCATATTATTTAAGCTGCCTAGAGTAAAATGAGTTAATAGTTAGGCAGATGCTTATTTAAAGTGGGTGGTAGGATCTAGTTGTATAGGAGTTTGGAAACAAGAAAGGAAAGTAAGAATGGCTAGTAGGACATGTAGGGGAGGTAGAGTATAGGAGACGGACTAGACAGGTAGGTTGTTTTGAGACTATTAGAATTAAGAGTGGTTGGAGATGGAGGAAGGGAAGAAGTAGGAGAGGCAGGGGAATAGTGTTAGAGATACATTAACAGTGAGGTAGAGAAATAGGTGAAAGGATGGTGGTTTCAGGGTGGTTGGCTACAGTGGCAAGACCACTTTGTTTTTAGGTATTTCTTTGTGGCTAATTTGAAATGTTTGCTAAGCTGGAGGGATTTTATTTCCAAGGGGAGTTGGTTCCAGGATATAGCTGGGTTATAGTTATAGAGAAGGCAGCCTATTTTGGATTTGGGTTTGTAGGTGTCTAATAATTCTTGGTTTGAGCTGCATAGCATCCTAGCAGGGGAATATTTGGATATGATAGTGGAGAGGCTGGGGCAGAAGGAGGGTAGATAGAGGATAGAGTGGATGATTTGTAGTTGGTATAGTTGGAGCAGCTGAGGGAATTCTAGCCAGTCTGGTTGCTGTAGTGCTAAGCAGTGGTGTGACTTGTAGGTTTGGTTAGCTGCAAATCTGGCAATCTTATTATAGGTAGTTTCAAGCTTGGAAATAAGTGTAGAATTTAGGTTTGTGAATATGTGGGAGCTGTAACAGAAGTGCTGGGAGTAATAAAGCCTGAGAGAGAGTTATTCAGGCAGTGTTAAGTATTTCTTGCTATGAAAAAGATGTCCAGGTTTCTGATGAGTTCTTTTTACTGAGTTAGTAATATGGAGATCAAACTTAAGCTGATCATCTATTGTAACACGTAGCAATTTAGTACTAGATTCAGCTAAGATGATAGTGCTGTTGCAGGATAACATGGTAAATGTACTTTTGAGTGTGGTGATGTTTTTAGGGAGGAAGAGTAGAAGCTTATTTTTTTTTGGATTAAGTATTAGTTTATCACTAAGCCAAGTCTCAGTGGTTTGGAAGGATGCCTGGGTAGTTGAGTGGAGGTCAGTTGGGTTGTCAGCAATGATTATAACAGTAGTGTCATCAGCATATTGCACAAGAGATGAGTGGGAACAAGAGGAGTAGAGCAAGTTGGTGAAAATATTACAGTAGTGGTCTGATATGGACCCTTGGGGGGACTCCCATTTGTACAGTGAGAGGGGAGGATAGTGCAGAGAGCCATTTAACTGATTGGTTTATTGTTATCACGAGCTAGAGAGACTATGTTGATGAGTAATGCATCTGCCATACAGTGGGGACACAGGATTCAAAAATGGATAGGGATTAAGATGGGATACAGATAGGCAAGAGGTTCAGAGGCAATCTGCAGGAAGTAGGAGTAACTTTAGTATAGTTAGTTGATCTAGAGCTTAGAGAAGGAGGAGGAGGAGG